>NW_025966571.1:0-11663 GCF_021869965.1 Rhincodon typus
CAAATGCTACTCATACAAAATAAGCTCCCAATTCAGACAAAGCCTTCTTACAGCTACCAGTATGTGCAAACAGAGCTCCACTGTACTACTGCCACAATTACATCTTACAAATAGATCAATCAAGAAGTGAAAAATTGCTTGTTAAGTGCACATGGGTGTATACTTGTACACATCCTTAAGTCAAGTATACAAAGTTCTGAAGTTTAATTCCCAGTTCTAAGGTATTATATAAATGCAATTATATGAAAGCAGATCATTCACAATGTACCACTATTGTACTTCTTCAAATTTGAAAAATCATTCAAAGAAGCTAATATGCCAATAATATAATGTGAGCATTGGTGTTATAGGTGGTGTCCATTTCAAAATGCGATTAAAAATAGCATTAGCAACTCAAACTAAACCAACATTAAAAATGTTTACTGAGAAAATGAATCATACAAAAATACCTTTCACTACAAAACTTTTTAAAAAGATCATTACATTCATCATCCTCAGCATTCAAGCAATGAATTAACAGAATTCATCAAGACACTTTGGCTATGGTAACGTTGCAAAGATCCTATTCTGAATCGGCTTGCAAAATCATCCCTCCGCAATAAATCACCTTCCTCTCCATCCAATAAGTTAGGTATTCTGTACTTTGTAAA
This sequence comes from Rhincodon typus, assembly GCF_021869965.1. Taxonomy (NCBI): domain Eukaryota; kingdom Metazoa; phylum Chordata; class Chondrichthyes; order Orectolobiformes; family Rhincodontidae; genus Rhincodon; species Rhincodon typus. The sequence continues at coordinate 651 of NW_025966571.1, forward strand.
CATTTCCAAAGAAATCGCTTCCTATGATACAATGCCAAAATCTCTCAAATCAAGCAGGGCACCAATGCACATTTCCAATCTTTTCTCCATCAACCATGTATCTATTCCATTTGTATGAATGTGATCTTTGAATAGCTTGATAAAAGAACACAACCAAAGCTCAAACAATGGTCTTTAAATCCTCGTAAAACTAAAATTTAGTATCCTTTCTTTGCCTCTTGATCTTGATTACATTAGTTCTGAGCATTCTCATACTAAACTATATGCTTTGAGTAGGCTACTGGGACACCTATTAAACAAATTATTGATTCATAAATTTACTTTATGCTCATCCATCCAACTGATGTCGCGGACACGTACAAAAACGTCTGCATGGAATGAATTCTTAGTTAAGCTTTATGTTTGAAACTTAGAGGCTTGAATTGTATTCTGTCACATCATTCAGGGTAGAACCATGGCGAATCTGGTCTACTCATGTCCTTTGGTTGGCACTAAGACTGCTGTCAAATTCCACAGTTCAGTTGCTGGATAAATTAAAATTCATGGCCATTTCACTTGTGTTGCTGATGTGACATAATGGGCAAACAGATTTTTGCCATTCACGGTTGACAAATTCCTGGAAACAAGTTGTTTGGGCAACAAGATCTTTTGGTAGCCTCTGAAACGTTTGCTAGACTCGGGGCTTGTTTGGACCTATTTATGTGCTTCAGTATGCATTGTATTTCTGATGATGATGTGACCATGCTGACAACTTTCAAGCCTGGATAACAAACAGAATATGCAAACCATCCAAATAAGTTGCATTCCACTTTAGTTGGTAACTCCCAAGTCTCCGATTCATCAGCGTAAAATACAGACCGAAACTGTACCATTCTCTTTCTCTTCATTATTAGATTGACCCAATACGCAGCATTGGTGGATTTTTAACACTGAGAATATAGTAGGCTTTTTTGATGTAAATGGCAGTACTGTGGATTCCAAAAGCAAATTGCAAAAATTAATGACCTGTATTAAGTGGGTCATTTCAGTAAAGCCTCAATAAGCAACAGCTTGGTGTTTGCCCTCAGGTCCCGGAATAAAAATAGTAATTCATTTCACATGTAAACCACTGTGCTGGAAAAATACAGCGAGTAACTTGTATGATTTGCAAATGTGTACTTTACCTGCATAATGATATGCATGCTTTTAACAGACGTTCACAATGAATAGTCCTGCAATTTCATAAATGCATGAAGTAACTTGTCCACTTATTACTGCACAGCACTGTTTCATATCAAAACTGCCTTAATTCACAACTACAAAATAATTACAGATAAGGGTGGCAATTTGTCCATCTTAGTTCATTCTTCAGAAAGACCAAAGTTCCAACATTTAATTATTTCTTAAAGGCCTCCAGAACTTTTATTTTCAGTGCTTGATTAGGTAGTCTACACCACATGCTAAGTCAGTGTTTTAAATAATTTCAGCTTTAAATTTTCCTATTGCTTGTTTTCTTTTGCTACATTTGCAATTTGTTATTCAAGTAATATTTCTCTTGCCCTATTACTACCTTCCTACCATAAAGAAAGATTCTAAAGTTAAGATTGATCATTCCAGGTTAACTAAAGTAGTTAAGGAAAGAGTCAGATTTAAGAAAAATTTACATACCTGTGCAAAGCTGAGTAGTGGGCGAGATGATTGTATTCTGACCAAAAAATGGCAGAAAATGGCTGAAAGGTTAATTAGAAGAGAAAGTTAAGAGTATGAGAAGCTAGCTACAAATGTGAAAATGGCAAGAATCTCTCCAGTTACTTAAAAGGCTGCACTTGCTAACACCAAGGAGCATATGGATTGTTAGCAGTATCTCTCAAATACAGTACCAAATAGTTACAAATGGCAATTAATGATAAAATTTTATGTAACAGTATGTCTGGTCACAAATAAATTGTTAAAAATGTTGAACTTCTCTTAATTGTGAAAAATCAGCTTAATATTGGGTAGTGCATTGCTGTCAGCGAGAAGATACCATTTATAAAAGTGCATGCGTTAGCCCTCTAGAGAGCAAGAATGAAGAGTTAATAGATGGAGGAAGTGATAGATAAATGAACAGATATTTTATTTTTGACTTTAATATAGAGGACACAGAAAACATTCCAGTGATAACTGTAAATCAGCAGGTGGAAGGGAGAGAGAACCATTGTGATTTCATAATCATTAGAGAAGAAATACTAAGCAAACTGATGTTGCTGAAGACTGACAAATCTCTAAATCTAGATGGACGTCATCCTGAAGTCTTATAAGTGGCAAACGAGGTAACAATGTATTAGTTACATTTCCAAAATTCCCTAGATTTAGGAAAGACTCCATTAGCCTGGAAAGCAGCAAACATGACCTCAGTCCACAGAGGGAAACAACAGAGAGAAGTATGTATTTCATAGTCTAACTTTTACTGAATAACTATCTTACTTAATTTCAACTTGAAGGGAGACTTTGAAGATTCCAAGTATAGTGGGATCGCCTATAAGAAAATTCAATTTCCCTGGCAATTCTGTCAGTGTGCTACAATGGGGATTCCACTGGGTGCCCACGTGCAACTTGCATCTACGCTAGAGTAATGACTAAATGCTCAGCAGAAAATCCAGGCCGGTACATTTATTCACCATCATTCATCAGGAACTCAGATTATTCAGTCTGACGGGTCAAATTATGTACAAACAAGTTTTACTGCAATGACATTAAATTTAATTGGCAAATCTGCACTGAGCGCTGGATGAAACAGCAAAAACAACTGCACATTTTCAGCAGTATTCACTATGATGTACCTCTTCATCTACTTTGAAGTCAGGATCTTAAAATTACTGAGACATCACCACCAACTCACCACGCTCCAACCCCGAAGTGACTGGAGCCGTCAGCTCCGGAAGTGAACCTAATGGGGTGGTTACTTTTCAAATGGTAGCGACAATGGTTATCTAAAATTACTTAGGATTACTATACAGCAGAAACAAGTGTCAAGTGTCACAACTCACTGCTGTTAATGTTCTCTAAATCAAAGTCCCACTGTTTCTCAAGTCATCAGAAATGTGAAAATTTAATTAAACCAAGAATGGCCCATCCTACCAACTGTAGAATTCAAGTTAAACGAATATGCACATTTGGTTTATTCTATTCATAAACAAATAGCTATTATTAAAAACAATTTATTTGCAATTGTAAAACAAATGTGAATTGCTAACAAACTCTACTTTTTAAAATTCCTATACAAATAGTCTTTCATTCATGGTTATTCATTCACTGGTTGAGGATTCACCTTCTTAGGTTCTCTGAATGTGGTTTAGTTCCTTTTCCTTTCAATACGGGAATTTGCAGAGTGCAGCCCAGAGAGGAAAGGTGAGGGAGGATATCAAGTGCTAGGGGTCTTTTTTTATTTCAACAGAGAAGAGGGCGGGAGCAAAGCATGGAAGCTTGCTCTTTGTAGGTTAGGTATTTCTGCCGTCACACAAGGCTACCACAACCTGCGCAAGAACCAATCAAGAAAGTGTACAATGCTAGGCTCTCCTGAACCCACAACAACTGATGCCAATTGAAAAGCCAATAAAAAGACAGTCTCAACTGTCTGAGACACACACACAGGATAATTTGCCAGGACCCCTCTCTCACTGCTCCAATAATGTAATTCTGTACATGTAACTCACAATGTGCTCCAATAACTTGTTTAAAATTGCAAATGCCTTACCACACAGCTTACATAAAAGCAAAATACTGTGAATGCTGGAAATCTGAAACACATTCAAAGCTGGAGAAACTCAGCCAGTCTGGTTGTATCTATGGAGTGAGTAAGAGAGATAATGTTCAGTTCAATATGACACTTGCAGTTTGTATCAGCCTCAAGACGTTAACTCTGTTTCCCGCTCCACAGATGGTTCTAGACCTGCTGAGTTTCTCTAGGTTTTTCTGTTTCTTACACAGCTTCCTTTGATTAAAACCGCACATTATCCCCATTTTTATTCCGCGGCCCCAAAAAGCAGCATTCTTTACTCCAAGAGGCAGCAATACTGCTGGTACTTAGGTGGTCCATATCCCATATCAGAATAAGCTACTGTGCTCAAATTCCCCACTCTACAGAGTTCCCAGTCTTGATCACATGAGGGAATCAAGTACAGATCAGGAATTATCATTTTGCATTATAAAGCATGGTACTCCAGCATTTTTCCACCTTTCTGCATTTAATAAAACTAAAATTGAAATGGAACTTAGACTGCTTTCAGTTAGTGAATAACGCCAAAGAGCCAAGTTAAAATAGCCAGTTACTCCAAACAGTGCAAAGCAAAATGTATAAGAGTAAATAAACACTAATGTCACAAAATTTGAAAAAAGGTATACAAAGACATTTGTTTGTCAAAGGCAATTTGCAAAAGACTATTTTTTGAGTACCGTACAATGGCTCATTTGAAGTTGTAACTGTTCACAAGGCATATTAAACCTCTCTCAATGATCATTTAATCACCTCCACAAATATCAGTTCTGATTACAAATTTATGATCCAAATCTCCAGGAATTCAGCCATCACTTAGATCTCCCTTCTCACTGCACCAAGAGGCGTTACAATTGTGGCAGGACCATGCATTGTCTCTCTGAGCAGATGTTAGAACAGTATATTCCCTATTTCCTCTACTGTCCCTACTTATTCCAAACAGCTGCCAATAGCAGGTAAATGGTGCTGACCTTGTCCAGTAATCTTCCTGGTATCTGGCACAAACAGAATAGGGGTGGCCAGTTAGCTGAACCTCCTGGTAGTATGAGCAATACTAGTGGTGACTTGGAGAACTTGACCTGTTGATGCCAGAGGATGAATGTGCCTTTTAAAAACAAGGGGGCAGGACTGCTCAAAAATACCAGTATACCTGGACATGACTGGCGATTCTGACTTCATCAGTAAGGTAACTTTTGAACAAGCTTGAACAAAGCATCTGATCTATTATTCGTTCCTAATTGCTAGTAGCAGTAAAGTCCCCATTATCTAGATCCCAAGTACCTAGATTTCCACTTTTGAAACTCAGATGTCAGCTGCAAGAGAATTCCAAGTGCTCAGGATCTAAAAAATGGGAACTTTACTGTAATTACCACAGGTGATAACTATTTCTGTACAGACGCATTTCTCTGTAGGCAAATTACAGCATCATTATAAAGACAAGAACAGTACTAATTTCCACATCTCCATAGCCAGCTACCTCCTCCCCTAGCTTCCATCTTCACCATAGACATTGTTACAAACCAGCTCAGAGTCGTCACTTTCAACTTTGCCTACAGACTTGCTCAAATTTTTTTTTCTACGATCTTTCCCACACCCAAATCCTCCCCTCCTCCGATTCTATATTACAACCTACCCAATGCCCAAATCTATCTTATTCACTCTCCTCCCAAGAGTTCCACTGATTAATTGCAAGATTTTCACCTTCAACTCCAACCTCAAACTTGCTCTAACTTGGGCCAGCAATCTTTCCCACAACACACTCACTTTGTTGATTTTATATTACAGTTTGTACTCCACTTTCTGCTCTTGGGCTTATTTTTCAGTATCCATTACGACTGCACACTTGCAACTCTTCCAAAACCACTTTTTCTCCCTTCAAAGGCCTTAACACTTCTTTTCAATTACCCCCATACTCCCCCCAATTACTCTCTAGTTGTCTCCTTGTGGGGTTCTCTTCCTTATAAAGTGCTAACACACTTTTCCATGAGGAACATTACAAAACACAAATTGTTTAAAACACATTTGAGGAACATTTGCTTAATTTAATTTGACCTGACCTTTTTTAAAAGCATTTAGCATGAACAGTATCTGTAACAAACAAATAGACATCTTGCAGCATGGATTTCTTTTTGAAAATTTAAGAACTGAATGTGAATTCTAAGTATAAATCATTAGCTCCAGCTTGAGTCAAAGCAAAACTATTTAAGCAGTTTCCATTTCCTATAATGACACATAATAGTTAACTAAGCTGCATACTTTCTGCCAGGCGGAAGTTTGTGATGTTCTGATGTCAGCAATTGTTCTTGTAAACCAATTCTTAATGTGAGTCATAAGTAAAGTATTGCAAAAAAAACTACAATTATATCAGCAACTTGTATCGTCTCTAAAATATCACACGATACTTTGCAGGGAGTGTTATAAAGTACAGAGCTACACAAGACGATATTCAGACATATGACAAAAGGCTTGGTCAAAGATGTAGGTTCTAAGGAGTAGTCATGAAATGATGTAAGAGAAGTTCAGAGGTGAAGAGGTTTAGGAAAAGAATTTCAGAGTTCAGCACCTTGGCAGCTGAATAAACTTAACAGCTGTTTTATTTTTAAGACTCGTTTAACATAAGATTAGAAATAAAAAGGAGTCACGCCCCAAAATGAGTCACTATCTTTGGGAAAAAGAAAAACAAAGAAAGTTTATGAAATAAGACAACTGAACATATGTAAAATCAGAAGACTATTTTGAAATAAAATTATATTTATATTGCAAACCAAAGAACTGAGGATGCTGGAGATCTGAAACAAAAACAGAAACCGTCGGAGAAATTCAAGCCTGGCAGCATTTGTGGAGAGAGAACAGATAATATTGAGTCCAATGATTCTTCTTCAGAACTCTTCTTCTTCTGGGTTACTGGACTCCACATTAATGCTATTTTCTCTCCACAGATGCTGCCAGACCAGAGTTTCTCCAGCAATTTTGACAGTGTTGTTTTCACAACCCCGAGACACCCCAAAGCACTTCAGAGTCAATTAAGTGCTTCGTTATCGAGTAGAGACTGTTGAAATATGGCAGCCAATTTGCACACAACAAGCTTCTATTAACAGCACTATGATAATAAGCAGACCTTCTATTCAGTAATGTTGCTGGAGGGGTATGTATTGATTGGGACATTTTGTGAAGTATTTACTTAAGTTTTTATTTTATGAGTTTGGCTTCCAAAACTACTGACCTTAAGATAGGCTGTACAGACATGATTAGCCTGCTAATCTTTACAAGACAATCACTACACATTTCAGATGTCATTCATTCAAATTGGTGACCTTTCCCCGATAGTCTGAGCTGTTTAGATACACTCATAGGCTACATAACCATCATAAGATAAAAACTGCTCTGGCTAAAAGAGTTTTTCCATATATGTTGATGAAGTTGATGTAAACAAGTTTTCTGCAGATATGTTCAATATTTCAACATGTATTCCAAAAACATTGCCATGACAACCATATAACCCTACAACATAGAACTAACATTCCAACATGTACCAAGTCAAAGTTGAATGCTACTCTAGGCATCAATATAATCTCTGAAGTTAAAATATAAAGGAGTAATTTAACTGAGATTTTACAAAGCTTTCACAAAATCTCGAGTGCCTGAAAGTGGTTTCGCATTTGCATGAAACAATAACAATGGCAACATAATTTAAAAATGAGTTTGTTGTATAACGCTGCAAAACCAGAAACCGATCAGGAGTCCACAGTTATCGTAAGGTATAGTATTTAGCGAACAGTGCACTACGTTGGATGAACAGACACGGCTTTCTCCGCAGGGATTATGAAAAGTCATGCAGGAAAGAAACCAATATCATTGCTCGAGTACTTCCTGAAACCAACTACTCTGGCTCAATCTGTCCACGTTCTCACCAAAGGTCAAGATCATGAAAACTCCAAATCAAAGATAATGTACATGAAAAACAGCATAAATATTTCATAAGAAGTTTACAAGTTCAACACTTTAAAAACACAGGTGAAGAGAGGAGTCATATTTCAGAACGGAAAAAGAAACAGTGGTACAGCACCCCAATAGAAAACAAAAACAGCTGTGAAGTGAAATGAATTGAGTACAGTTATTCTGCAATTGAACACCTAAAGTTCATAATCAACACGTCTAAATAATTTAGATTAAAGTGGATGCGAAACAACCTATTAAAAAATTTACGTTCAAACTTCAACTTACAAAATTCTCAATGTGCAAACTGTTTTCCTGAATTGAAAAACTGTAAACGTCACTCCACTGATGAAGAAAGATCAGAGAATTCCAGTCCAGCTAACTTACTGTCTGATGCCAGGTAATCATCAAAATCTACAATGAAGGTTTGGATGACTACTTTACATTTACACCCCATCAGGGAGAGACAGCATTGTAAATGGCAGATCATGGCAAATTAACTAGATGCTGAGAGGTTGTTTCCCTTGTCTAGGATTAGCAAGTATAATCTCAGAATAAAGGGTTGCCCAGTTATGACAGAGATGAGGAGGAATTTCTTCTCTCAAGGGGTCGTGAATCTATGGAATTTAAATCTGAGGGTATCAAGGCTGAGATAGAGGGATATTTAAGTCAGTAAGGGAATCAAAGGTTGAAAAAAAGGCAGGGAATTCAGGATTATCAATCAGCCATGAGCTCACTGAAATGGAAGAACAGACTTGATGAGCCAAATGGTCGACTTCTGCTTCAATAACTAATGGTCCAACCAGACTGAACTACTTGTAGTGGTAACTAAAGTAATGGATGTGAGGCAATATCTATGGATGTTTTCTGTAAGGCCTTCCAGAAGACATTTGATGGGATTGCTGATCATAGACTTCCAGCTAAATTTGAAGGCCATGGAAACAAAAGCATGTTTTTGACCTGCTTAGAAAATTGCCCAAACGAAAAGAGACAGAATAAGGTAATTGGGTAAGACCTCAACTGGCAAAAATACACTACTCCACAAGTATCCATGCCATGGCTTCGACTTATTTACTAAATCAAACAATTTAATAAACCCTTAGATAATGGGATGGAAATCTGTATATTCAAGTGCTGACAAAGATAGACAGCATTGTACATAGAAGAAAATTGAGAGAGACATTGATATATTAAGATAAAATAAAAGAATGGTCACTGGACCTGAAACATTAACTCTGCTTTCTCTCCACAGATGCTACCAGATCTGCTGAATTTCGACAGCAATTTCTGTTTTCATTACTGATAGATTAGATTTGGCAATGAATTTCAATGAGGCAAACGTGATGCTATCTACTTTAGTCGTAAAATGGATAGAACAGGAATCTTCTAGATAGGGTAAATCTAGAAACAGGGAATGTTCAACAAGACTTGGGAATCCAGGTGTCTCTCTTCTGGCGTTGTATTATTACTGAGGAAATCTAATTCATCTTCATCAAAATGTCAAAGGAGATTGACAAAGATGATGTAGAGAGCATGTTTTTTCTTGCAGGGCAATCTAGAATGAAAGGTCACAGTTTAGGATGAGGGGGTAGCAGATTTAAAACTGAGATGAAGAGAAATCACTTCTATTAAAGTTTTGTGAATCAGAGTGCAGTGGATGCCAGAACAGGGAGTAAATTTAAGGAGATAGATTTTTAATTAGTAATTAGTTGAAGGGTTGGGGAGAGTAGGCAGAAAAGTGTAGTTGAGGTCAAAATGAATCAGCTATGATCATAGCAAATGGTCAAGAAGGTTCGAGAGACTGAATTGCCAACTCCCGGTAACGTTCTTAACTGAAGTTTCCAAAAGGGAAGGAGATAAGGTCTTAGCGAAAATTTGTAGCTTGGGTTGTGGATGCAGTTGCTTGTTAGCTCATCAAGCCGGTTGCTCCATGGTGTGCAGATGTTTCGTTACCATTCTAAGCAACATCAGTGCGACCTCTAGTTCTAAGCGTTGGCGTTCTGCTCTGTTACGAATTTATATGATCCTCTGATGTGATAGTCTTGTCACTTCCAGTTCTTTTTTTTTTAAGCATTTAGCAGCGGTCTGTAGACAGGGTCTATTTCTATGTATACACAGAAATGTTCACACAGAAGTCAACCCCATATACAGACCACTGCTGAAAAACAGAACCGGAAGTGACAAGACTATCACACCAGAGGATCATATAAATTCAGAACGGAGCAGAACACCAATGCTTCAAATAGAGGTCGCACTGACGACGTTGCCTCGAATGGTAATGAAACATCTGCACACCACAGAACAACTGGCTCAGTGAGCTAACAAACAACTGCGGGGAAAGAGATAACGCTGGTATAAACAACGTAGTTGGCTCCAAATCCACAGTTTCACAATTTTGAAAGTCCGATCAGCTGACTGCAAGAATAACGTAAACGTTGCTTATACAACGACACTGCTGTATCCCGCATTTAAGACAATGCGTGGCATATATGCAGGGGTCAGTTTGATGGTGTAACACTATATGTGGATGGGATGAGGGTTCTGGCCTGTTCTCTAATATAGCCTCAGCTCCTACATGTGACTTGAAGCTGGCAGACCATTTGGAAAACCCTGTGTTACATTAGGAAACACTGCCTTAGGGTCAGTTATCATTAACATCTTTAATGCTTTCTCCCATTAACTTCGAAAAATGTGCTGATTCTTGACTTGTGTATGGTCCCACAGGTGCATTCCTTTGTACCCCTTATTCATGCGTAGGCCTCTATATATCAGTGGGGAATGTTTCAACAGGGTTGCCTTTCTCATGTATCAATGCAAACACTTGTAGCAGAGAATCTTGAATATGAACTCAACTAACTATTGTGGCACTGGAGAGTGTAACATTTACCATCACACAGCATAGACTGGACACCAATGATCTTCCTAACCTGCATGACCCAGTTATTCCCAGGATAAGTTCACAAAGTCAGAACTTGGAGCCAAAACTAAACTTAACACTATTTCAAACTGTTCCAAGAAATGAAGATTTTTTTAAAAAAAGTTTAATTCCAATCTGAAGGAGCAAAAGACATAACAGGTCATCAAAGACACCTTGGAGTTCAAACACATATTTCTCAAAGTGCAAATTAGCTTATTAGATAACATAGCCATGACCCACTGAATTAGATTTTTTTTTAAAAAATAACTGTGCCACATTAAAGAAGCTAGGACGAATTCATACACAGAGATAGTAGGAACTGCTGATGCTGGAGAATCTGAGATAACAAGGTGTAGAGCTGGATGAACACAGCAGGCCAGGCAGCATCAGAGGAGCAGGAAAGCTGACGTTTCGGGCCTAGACCCTT
>NW_025966571.1:12063-30902 GCF_021869965.1 Rhincodon typus
CGGGCCTAGACCCTTCTTCAGAGAAAGGGTCTTCTGACGTCAGCCTTCCTGCTCCTCTGATGCTGCCTGGCCTGCTCTGTTCATCCAGCTCTACATCTTATCATCTCTGAATTCATACACAGTATGGTTATATCATAGCATTCAGTTTTGGGAGCCCCATAATAAAAAAAGCAAAGCTGTTAGCAGCACAATGGAGGTTCATCAGAATAATGACAAGGCTACATTTTAACTGTAATATGGGAAAATGCTATTGAATAAAGCTGCATAATGACATTCCAGATGCCATACGTAACTACAATGGAACTGTGGTCCATATAACATGGTTTGACTTAAGAGGCTGACGCCTTGTTCACCAAAACAGCTACAAGACTGAACAAAAATGTCTCAGGACTGTATTTACAGATAACGTTAAGTATAATGGAGCAATCCTTGCTCTAAGGATTTAATGTACTTTAGAATTAGAAACAGTCATGGCCCTTTCAAATTTTATACTTATATTTTATGATATTATTGAATTTCCTTGATTTGTTATTGAACACATACCCTAGCGATTAGATAAAACAGCTATTACTCCCAAGGTAGTTTTGCATCTCAAGGTTCAGACAGATAATAGAGATTTGTTTGAGCTTTACTCTTAGAAGGCGTGTGGCAATCAGAACGTGTTAATAGGTCAGTTGTTAAAGTTAAGCCAATATCTTTTAAAGTCCAATAGGCTTGTGAACTGGATCATCTTGTATTGGTTGCAACATTACAGGGCCCAAACTAAACTTTGTACGAGAAAGTCTACAATTCTTTCCCTTGGGACAGCCCTTAAACATGGCGGGAATGCTTGTGTGTTACGTCCCTGCAACTTTGTTGGCAGAACGGCCGCGCAGGGTAGCACCACTAGAGACAGACAGGGAAATAGGTGGAAGTCAGTCTGTAGGCAGTTCCTGGACTTGCTCACAGGCTACAAAGTTAGGCTAACAACCTGTCAACATAAAAGGACATGCCCATTACAGATAAAAACCAAAGGCAAAACAAGTCTGTTACACTACTACAAATATAAACATCAACTGGGGAAAACCACAATGTGCTGGTGGAAAGTGACACTCTGATCAGAATCAAATATCTTGCCCCAGACGGAAAAAAGTAGAAGAAATGGTCCTCTCATGTGCCTCTAGGTAAAGGAGACTATCAAACTACACTGACTTAGGTGCACTTTTCCTTTTACAGCTCTGAACTTGAAAACTTATTAAAAAAGTACAACATTTTCTTGTAGGTTATAGGCATGCTGATTATATTCTAACAGACAAAAAATATTATAGTCAACCTCAAAACTGAAGTCAGAGGTGCAAGTATTCATTGCAGCTTTAAAAATACATTGTGTATCTTGATGCACAAATATGTCGTCCACTTGGATGCACCGTTAATAAATATGTTCCACCACAATGTAAATTTGAGTCATGACTTCTGCCTAGAGATGAAGGGCCAAACATTACACGACCTAATACCTCAACATGTGAATTAAAAAATATAATCTGCCGATCAGTCAGTAACTAGATTCAAGAACTGATGAAACCAGAATAAAAGGAAATGAATCAAGTGAGGTTATTGAAATAGCACAATAAAATCAAGCAATCTGTCTTGTAAGTGAGATGCTAAATCGATAGCTCAGTTTGTGATCAGTCAAAAATATTTATTATCTGAAAACTTTAGACAAGCTTTCACGGTACCTTCACCAGCTCTGAAATCTCATGACACAACCAAAACAAAACACTTTCTTTATCTCATTTGCTATTTGGGTCCTTTCAAATTGACTGCCACATCTGTCTACAAAACAGTAATTATGTTGCAAAAGGTACTTATTGGCTATAAAGCATTTTGAAACATCGCGAGGATGAGAAGTGCAATATAAGTACTGGGTTTCTCTTTCCTACTGTAAAGCATAACTAAATAACAAAAGCAAATCTAACACACAAATGCAGATTGACCTCAAAACACTGGCCTAAAGCAGAAACAGTAACCTTGCACAATGCAGGTTGATTTGTGCAAGGTCACATTTTCTTCAATTTTACTTTCAGTAAAGTGAAAATATACATTAAAAAGGTTAACCAAACCTGCATGATAGCATCAGTTTACTGTATCAACATGTAGTTATTTAGTTCTTTTATAATTAAACATCATACAGTGCCTCATGATCAGATAGTTGATATTAACTAATTGCAACGGGAGTGGAATGTAAAAGTCAGGAGATTTTGCTACAGCTGTACAGAATATTGATGGGACCACACTTCAACTACTGTGTACAGCTTTGGACTCCAACCTTAAGAAGAGATATACTTGCGTTGGATGTAGTTCAGAGAAGAAACACTAGGCTGATTCTGGGATCAAACAATTTGCCCTGTGAGGAACAGTTGAGCACAGTGGGCCTATATTCATAGATGTTTAGAAAAATGAGAAGTAATCTTGTTGAAATTTACAAGATTCTGAAGGGACTTGACAGGGTTGATGCTGAGAGGGCGTTTCCTCTCATCAATAAAATCTTGAACTAGGAGCATCATTTAAAAATAAACAAAATCTTCCATTTAAGACAGGGAGAGGAATTTCTTCTCTGAGGGCCTTTAGTTTCCACAGACAGCCATGGAGATTGTATCATAGAGCCAGCATTACACAACACGGGAACAGACCATTCAGTCCAACTGGTCCATGTCAACCAGATATCCAAAATTGACCTAGTCCCATTTGCCCTGTATCCCTCTAAACCTTTCCTATCCATGCACCTGTCCTGGCCTGGCCTTTTAAACGCTGTAATTGCACCAGCCTCCATCACTTCCTCCGGCAGCTCATTCTGTACACACACCATCTTCTGTGTGAAAAGGATGCTCCCTAAATCCCTTTTAAATCTTGCCCATCTCACCTTACAACTATGCCCTCTAGTTTTAGATTCCCCTACCCTAGGAAAAAGACCTTGGCTATTCACCCTATCTGTGCCCCTCATGATTTTAAAGACCTCTATAAAGGTCAACCCTCAGCCTCCGACATTCCAGGGAAAAAATGCCCCAGCCTATGCAGCCTTTGCCTATAGCTCAAACCCTCTAATCCTGGCAACATCCTTGTAAATCTTTTCTGAACACTTTCAAATTTCACAACATCTTTCCTACAGAGGGGGAGACGAGAATTGAACATCACTGAATATTTTGAAGGTTGAGCTACACTGATCAATAAGGGAGTTGGGATTTACTGTGTCAGGCAGAAAAGGGGAGTTAAGGCCATAATCAGATCAATCACAATCTTGCCAAATAGGCGAACTGACAGGGCAACCTCCTGCTCCTTGCCTTATGACGTTACAGTAAAGCAGTTGGATTAGTACCAAAAAAAGATTCTCCACCACCTAAGATCATTCCACCAATCTCAAGAGAGACTTATAAACAGTACGTCAGAGCAGTCAAAGCCCAGAAAGCACCGATCTTTGAACATTAACCTCTCCAACGGAACTAGGGAGGACTTGAAACAACTATCTGCTTAAAACTATCATAATAGTGTCCTGGACTTGGGGAAGTGGGGGGAGAAGGGAAAGAGCAGGGGGAGTGGATCGAGTAGAACTACAAACCGACATTTAAACCTGGCACGAAGACTAGTTCAGGGGCTGGGTGTTAGAAACGCCCGTCCTTCCAAAAGAAGGGAGACCTAAAGTTTCCTCGCTCTGAAACTTTCCCACATTTGGGTGTCCACAATGCAATTTAAATTAAAGAACAAGGACTCCTCTCGACGCAAGTCCGTGGTCACTCGAGCCTTTTAAACAGACAATAAAGCGGCCTGCCTCAACAGATAGACGGGAAGAACAGTGGGGGAAACCAGAGTAGGCCGAGTGAGTGAGGGGTGGGGGCAAGTGAGTGAGACAGACTGCTCTCCCACGACATTAGGCGACCCCATCCCCCTCTCTCTTTCCACTCTCCTCCCACCCCAGACCCCAGCCTGGGAGCAGCTCCCAACCGCCGCCTTCCTTACCCCCGCCAAATAAACGTTCAAACGAGAACGGGAAACCGAAAAAGTTTTCTTACTGGAGGCAGCCGGCCCGGATAACGGCCAGACCCGCTTCAGAAAGACAACCGCGGGCTCTTCTTCTCCACCACCGCCTCCAACAACGCCGCCATCTTGCAGCGCCTGCTCACGTGACGGACTCTTCCTAAACCCCACCCCCAGAAGGGCCATCCAGGCCCCGCCCTCTTGTCCCACTCCCATTGGCTGCCGACGTCATGGAAACCGCCTGTCTTTGCCGGTGCGCGCTGATTGGTCCGCGCGGACATCAATCATCCCCGGCGATGTTGCCAAGGTGGGCAGAGGGCGCACGTGGGCCAGTTCCCTGTTGTGGTTCCAAAGACGCCGAGGCTCTTCCATTACTTCGATGGGAGCGCCTATACTAACATAGCAGAAGCTGGAATCTGTACTGAAAACAACACACACAGGAAATCACAGCGGGTCAGACAGTATCTCTGGAGAGAGAGCAAGCTAATGTTTCCAGTCTAGATGACTCTTCATCAGAACTGAAGACGCCTGCTCTCTCTCTCTCTTCGTGGCTACTATCTGATCCGCTGTGATCGCCAGCACTTGTTGTTTTCAGTAAACTGTCATAGCATACTGCTGCACCCTCCCAATTATTTTTAAAAGTGTACGAATTCCAAATCCAGGGAGGCAATGGCATTATCGCTAGACTATTAATCCAGAGACCAAGATAATTTCTGGAAACCCAGGTGCGAATCCTGCCATGGCAGGTGGTGGAACCTGAAATCAAAAAAAAGTCTGGATTTTAGAGTCTAATGCTGACCGTGAAACCATGGCCGATTTTTAGGAAAAACCAATCTAATTCACTAATGTCCTTTGGAGAAGGAAGCTGCCATCTTCATCTGGTCTGGCCTGCGTGATTCCAGACCCACAGCAATGTGGTTGATACTTAACTGTCTTCCAGGAAATAGGGGATAAGCTATAAATGCTGTCCTGGCCAACAACACCTAGTATCCTGTGAATGGATAAAGAAATTCTCATGACATCATTTCAAGTGGGTTGGACCACAGGAATAGGAAGATCTTATTGCAACTCTACAAGGTGCTCGTGAGACCACCCCAGAGTATTATGAGCAGGTTTGGCCCCTTTATTTAAGGAAAAATATAATTTTGTTGGAGGCAGTTCAGTAGGATGATCCCTTGTCTTATGAGCCTGGTCTTATGGTCTTCTTGTGAATATAGGAGGTATGGGTAGGAAGTTTGCAGATGACAACCAAAATTGGAGGTGTAGTGGACAGCGAAAACAGTTATCTCAGAGTACAATGTTACTTTGATCAGATTGGCCAATGGGCTGAGGAGCGGCAGATGGAGTTTAATTTAGATAAAATGTGAGGTGTTCCAGTTTGGTAAGGCAAATCAGGCAGGACTCATACACTTAATGGTATAGTCCTGGGGAGTGTTGCCGAGCAAAGAGACCTTGGAGTGCAGGTTCGTAGTTTCTAGAAAGTGGAATCGCAGGTAGATGGGGTAGTGTGATGATTCTGTCACTTTAAAAAGGTTATTTGTCCTGCATTTTTTTGAAGAAAGGTTATTTGTCCTGCATTTTTTGAAGAAAGGTTGTAATGGCAGAGGTACAAAAGTGGCTATGGAGATGGCTTAAGCCAATAACTTAGGAGGTTAAGTTTTTTGAAACAGTTGTAACAATGAAGTGGGAGTGGCTAGTTCGCACAGATCAGACTTTTGGGTTTTTTTAGCTTTGGCAGTCAGAAGCCATTTGGTTCCCAGAAGAGTTGGAGCTTCAGTAAAGGATTCCCAACTGCTACTTTCTCGGAAATCTGTCTTGATGTTGTTTCCTCCTGGATTGGAGAATTGCATGTACGAATCTGTGTCTGAATTTAGCTTTTTGCCAAGGGGCATTTATGGGATGTTACTATATTTGAACAGTTAATTAGTAATAGGTACTGTATCTATTATTCGGTTAAGTTTCCCAATAATTAAGTTATTCTAAATTCCTCTTTCTTTTGTTTGCATTTTAACTGTAGTGTTTAAAAAATTATGTTTCGCTTAACATTGAGCAGTTTGACCAGTTGCATCGCATCTGGAACATGCACTTCACATCTACCTTTACAATAAGAAAAGGTTAGGGTCAAGGCTACCTTCTTAAAATATTTTGAGGGGGTCTGGTCTGGTCCATTAGCAGTAGTGAAGAAGGCATTGGTACAGTTGCTTTTATTGGTCAGTGGACCAAGTATAGGTGTTAGGAGGTCATGTTGTGGCTGCACAGGATTTTGGTTAGGCCACTATTGAAATACTGTGTATAATTCTGATCTCCCTACAATGGGAAAGATGTTGTGAAATTTGAAAGGGTTCAAAAAGGATTTACAAGGACGATGCCAGGGTTGGAGAGTTTGAACTACAGGGAGAGGCTGAATAGGCCAGGGCTATTTTCCCTGGAGCATTGGAGGCTGAGGGGTGACCTTACAGAGGTTTATAAAATCATGAGGGGCATGGATAGGGTGAATAGTCAAGGTCCTTTCCAAAACCACAGGGCATAGTTTTAAGGTGAGAGGGGAAAGATTTAAAGAGGACCTAAGGGGCAGCCTTTTCATGCAGAGGGTGGTGTGTGTATGGAATGTGCTGACAGAGGAGGTGGTGGAGGCTGGTATAATTGCAACATTTAAAAGGCATCTCCATTGGTACATGAGCAGGAAGGGTTTAGGGGGATATGGGCCAATGCTGGCAAATGGGACTAGATTAATTTAGGATATCTGGTCAGCATGGATGAGTTGGACCAACGGGTTTGTTTTTCAGTTGTATATCTCTATAAGTCTATGACAAAGGCTAAACAGGTTGGGACTCTACTCACTGGAGTTTAGAAGAATAAGAGATGATCTCTTTGAAACATAGATTCTTAAAGGGCTTGACAGGGTAAACGGTTCCCCTTTAGGACGAGAGGGTATACTCTCAGAATAAAGGGGTGCCAATTTAAGACTGAAATGAGAAGGAATTTCTTCTGTCACAGGCTTGACAGTCTTTGGAGCTCCTTACCACAAAGAACTATGGGGGCAGAATCCTTGTGCATATGTAAGGCTGAGATCAATCAATAATCTTATCTGTGGAGGAATCATGGGTTATGGGGAAAGGCCAGGAAAGTGGATGTGATCCTGTTGAATGGTGGAGCAGGCTGAAAGGGTCAAACAGCCTCATATCTTGGTACTAGTAAGATATCTAAGAAAAGATTCCAATATTTTGATGCAGATATTTGGAAAACTGATCAAAGATAACAGCTGTGGGAGTCTGGAGAATTTGGACAAAGGAGCAGTTACTCACCTTTCAGCATCAGTTTATCTGAGAATGTGATCTGTAGATATGGCATTGTTCAGCAAGACAATAGAGGTAATTTTTTCTCCCGTGTCCCTATCCCAACATCCACGCTTGTCATCACATGCTACCACAAACAACCCATTTTCAGCCCCCATTGGCAGCTACTGATTTTCCAAGGCTGACCTTTACCCATTCCTTTGATTGTTTGCCTGTTTTTTCTCTCTCTTGGGGCTCCATCTCCATGTATCATTTACTCCTCCCCCACCTCATCTTCAAGTTATTTATGTAATTTATTGTTGTCACACATTTGAGTACAGTGAAAAGTTTTGTTTTGTGAGCAGTATAAGCAGACCATACCATGTAGATGATAGAGTGATTTGTATGTCACAATCTGCCTGTACTGCTATATAGCAAGCTTTTCGAAGCAACAATCAGTTCCAAAGAAAGCTCACTGGTCCTGAAACACTAACTCAGCTTTCTCTCCACAGATGCTGCCAGACCTGCTGAGCAATATCCGTTTTTCTTTCGGATTTCCAGCAATTGTAGTTCTTTGTGTTGTATTTTAGAGGTGATTTCTTATTGATTAGAATGCAAATTCTTTCATGACACAAACAAATTTCTAAGAGTGCCTTATTTAAAAATGCTTCAGTTACAAATCCAAGGAAAAGGCTACAGACCTGTACTGAAGCATACTGAGTATGCTACATTTCTCCCTCTCATTAAAATAAAATCAAACTGGGTAACGCTTCTGATCTCGTGTAAACAAATAGCAGTTAAATAGACCTAAATGCACAACTCCAAAGAGCCCCTGCTTAAAAGCAGCAAAAAAATTGGTTTTCTACAGCAAGAAAATTTATCTGTGTCCAACATTTGGTAGGCTCCACAATTTTCTTTCTACAAATTGGCACAAAAATAAAACAACAGCCCTCAAAGTCATCACTTCACTTTCTGGCATTAATGCTGCCTTCATGCAGAAAACTATTACAAACCTACAAATTATTAAATTACAAGCCTGCAATTCTTTAAGGAGCAGCAACAGGGAAAAACAAAAGTGCAACAGAAGCAAAAATGTAAAAAAGGAAAGACAAAACTAAGCGAAACTAGTAAAAGAAATAAACAAACTCTGCACTGTACTCCACTTCTGAAGTAATGAAAATAACAGCATTGAAAAATTGAAGGTAAAGGCTTATTATGGATTGAGCATGCAGGGACACATTTAGTGAATTACAACTATTTAACTAACATATGCAATTTTATTTTACAGATCAAACAATAAATGACTCTGAGAAAAGAAGTCTAAAAAATTTTGCTTGTCATTGGCAAAGAGGGTCTTCACAGAATTAACACGGCTGTTTGTTTCTACGGATGATCAAAAACTTCCACAACATGTCAGGAAATTTCTCAAAAATCAGGTCAAAGTAAGAACTAACTTCAGGATTAACAGACTCCAATTCATGTCAGACAGACAGCAATCCCTGCTTTTTGCTTCTGCTGCACTTTTGTTTTTCCCTCTTGCTGCTCCTTATAGAATTGCAGGCTTGTAATTTAACAATTTGTAGGTTTGTAGTAGTTTTCTGCATGAAGGCAGCATTAATGCCAGAAAATGAAGTGATGACTTCATGAAGGCTCTGGTGACTAGTTTGTTAGAAGATGGCACAGCAAAGGACATCAATGTGACTTTTACAAAGAGGAACTATCAGAGGCTTATTGAGTTGATCATCACCTCAACAATGAATAAAGTCTTTAGGAAGGATATTTTGGGCAAGTAAAAGGGCAATACCATTTTTGCATATTTGAAGATGGACGCAAGTGTGAAGCCATACCGGCAGACCAACAATGATTAGGTGCTTATGGTGTAGCAGAGGGTTCTAAAATAGACAATCACGCCAGATCATAAGAAATCATTATTGATCATGGTGCTACAATGCGAAAGAACATTTAAACCATTGGACAAACCAATGAATGACCAACGAACTAGCGAAGTCCAGTGTATGACACAGCAATTATCCAGTAAGATTAAGGAAAAAATTGTAAGAATGATCATTATGCCATGGTGTTGAGTGGCAGCACCAAGCAGCAAGACAAATTAGTCAAACAAGTACAACAGAAACCAATATGTAGCTCTCCAGCTGCGAGTATCAGGATGAATTGTCAAACGTCTGAAGTGTTACATTAAAGTTACTTTTCTTGTAAACACCTGCTTTTATAATTATAAAAGTGACAACATGTGCCTACATAAACCACGTATGTGTGTTTGGGATACTTTTTTATTTGGAATAAGGGGATATAGTGTTGTGTTTCACAGTCAGCATGCCTGAATTCCTTTAAGTAACATGCTCGTGATATGATCATTATATCATAGCACTTGACCCGAGGGTCTAAAAGCCTCATACTTCACCTTAACCCAGGATCACTTGAAACTTGATGACAACTATTGGAAACCATGCTGCTCTGTGTAATGTAACGTGTCTGCAGACTGTAACGTATGTTTGTAACAGTTAGCTGTTCTCAATACTTTTTGGATTCTTCAATTCCACATTATCCACATTTAATTACTTATTGTTATGGGAAATAACATTAGCACCACTACCAACAGGTAAAACACCCTGCCTGAGGCAAATTCGCATCATTTAAGATATTATTAATAATGTATAGCGTCAGAGACTTGTGGGAAGATGACAAGTAAAGGGTTAATACACAAATATACAAATAGCATGTCAATAATGATGTAAGAGATCACATAACAATGGATTTTAGTGAGAAATAATTTAATGTACGTTCTTGTGCTGAATTTAATAGTGTAAATGCTTCCTAAAATATTAAATCAATGCATAATCTTACAACAGCAGTCTCTATAGCTCCTTATCCAGGACACCCCCTTTCCAAGGATCACATAGTGATAACAAACACCTGACATGCCCTCCATCTGTCTGCAAATCCTTCAAGATGTCCCTTTATTTTTTTTCTTCCTCATCTCTTTATCTAGCCATTCATTGACGGAATCTAAGCTGTTCATCTTAGCTATTTCATGTGGAAGCAAGTTGCACATTCTAAATAAACAAAAATAATCAAATTATTGCAGAAGCTTGTATACACACACCAGCAGGTTCAGGAACAGCCTCTTTGCTGCCATTATTAGACCGATGAATGGATTCTCTAACTTCAAATAATACTGATCTTGCAAATGTTGATCCTGCCTAGCACGTGCCCTGTGCGACGTAACCTGGATGCCTCTGTCCAAGTTTTTTTTTCACCTTATGATCTGCCTGTACTGCTTGTAAGCAAAGCTTTTCACTGTACTTAGGTAGAGCTGGAGGAACACAGGAGGTCAGGCAGCATCAGAGGGGCAGGAAAGTTGAAGCTATGGTTCGGGACCCTCCGTCAGGGCAGGAACAGGTCAGTATTTTCTGATCTAACAGGCTTCTATTTTCAATGTTTCTGCCCTTAAGGTTGTGGTGGTGAGCTTTCTTCTCAAATCCTGCAGTCCATTCAGCGTGGGTAAACCCACACAGTGCTGTCAGAGAATGAGCTCTGGGATTTTGACTCAGCGACACTGAAGGAATAGCGATATATTTCCAAGTCTGGATGCTGAATGCCTTGGAGAGGACTTTGTAAATTGCTGTGCTCCCATGTATCATGCCGCACTTCTTGTAGTTGGCAATGGTTCTGGCTTTGGAAAATGCAAAAGAACCTTGGTGAATTTTTTTGCATTGCATTGATGATACACACAGCTGCTGCTATGGAATGATGGAAGAGGGAAAGTGATGCCAATCAAATGGGCTGCTTTGTACTGGATGGTGTCAAGCCTCTCAAATGCAGCTGGAGCTGCATCAATCCAGACAGATGGGGAGTATTCCATCACAGTGCTTTGTAGATGGTGGACAGGTTTGGGGAGCCAGGAGGTGAATTACTTGTAACAGGATTCCTAGTCTTTAACTCTTCTTGTAGCCACAGTATTTTGATGATTAGTCTGGTTCAATTTCTGGTCAATGGTATACCCCAGAATGTTGATAGCGGGGGAATTCAGTGATGGTAATGTCATTGAACAGCAAGACCCTAAGGTTAAATTCTCAAGAAATGCCTCAGCTGAGGTTCCCTGTGCAAGTATAAACCAGCTATAGAACTTCACTTTTTCTTGTTTGCAGCATCAGACAATGGTGTCCTGATTCACTGAAGCATAGGAAAGACTTTAAGATTTGCCTCTTTGATATGATTTAGGGACAATTAAATAGAAGGAAACTGCCTTGAAAAGAATTTTGTAAAAAAAAAAAGTTTTTAACAATGTAACCTTCAGTGTGAGCCAGTGTCAAGGCTGGCATTTATGATACACCCAGAACTGTCTTTGTGGTGATGACAAGCTTTCTTCTGAACTGCTGCAGTCCCACCATATTTGCATGGTAATGTTCTAATGAATTGGTTGCCTCGGAGTTCGGTGGTGGAGTTAAGAACTTCAGGTATGCTGAAGCAACCTCGGCAACTTGCTGCATTGAAGCCTGCAAGTTGTACAGATGGCAGACATTTCAGGCACTGCTAAGATT
Source organism: Rhincodon typus (assembly GCF_021869965.1). Classification (NCBI taxonomy): domain Eukaryota; kingdom Metazoa; phylum Chordata; class Chondrichthyes; order Orectolobiformes; family Rhincodontidae; genus Rhincodon; species Rhincodon typus. The sequence continues at coordinate 23,909 of NW_025966571.1, forward strand.
GAAGATTTGGGTTAGTGAAGTGGAACAACAGTAGGCCACTTAGTCCAGAGTCTGTGATCAGTTCAAACCAGTATCTCAATTCCAGCCACCTGTCTTGCATCTTTGTGTCCACTTCTACTGCTTTTAAACTTAATTTTAAGATTCCATCAATTGTATCTTGTGCGAGTGTTCTATACTTCCAGATATTTTCTAATCAACCTGTTCAGAGATGCTACGACACACCTCTGTAGCAGGTAGGACTTGAACCTGGGCCCTCTGGCTCAGAGGCAGGGATACCACCACTGTGCCACAAAAATCATTGATCCACATGTCTAACTCCCTTAGAGTCATAAAGGTCTACAGAACAGGAAAGTAAAAAGGTCTCTGTGGCCCGTCTAGCGTAACAATTCCTTTGAAATGCTTAAAAACCTCAAACGAATCACCAAACCTGGAACGCACAGGCAAGCAGCAGATATAACCAAATGCAGGGAGGTATGATGTATTCACTTTGGTATCGACACCGGACCAGTAATCCAGAAACACAGGCTAATGACCGGTGGACGGGTTCAAATCCCACCTGGGAAGCTGGTGAAATTTACATTCAACTAAATTAACAATATTGAATATAAAGAGAGTCTCTGTAAGAATCATAAATTGTTGTAAAAACCAGTCTGGTTCACTGTGGTCCTTTAGGCAAGGAAATCCGTCATCTTTACTTGGGTCTGGCCTACAAGTGGCTCCACACCTACAGCAAAATGTAGGCCTCTCAACTGGCAAAATGGCCCAGCAAGACACTTAGTTCAGGGGCAATTTAGGATGGGCAATAAATGCTGGCCTTTTCGTGAAAATGAGAAATATGAAACAAAGTGCCCAATTCTAAAGGGGATGGTGAAACCAAAGGATTGAAGAGTGCGTGAATACTAATCATTGAAGGGTTACGGTGAGTGGAGAGCACGGTTAATAGAGGACACTCGATCCTGGTCTACGTAGAAGGGGCCATTAAGATCAAAAATAAAAAATGCGATAACAAACCTGTATCAAACACTGGTCTGGTCTCAGCTGGAGTATTAGATCCAGCACTGCACACTGTTAGAATAGAATCATCAAATCCCTGCACTGTAGAAGCAGGCCATTCAGCCCATCGAGCCCACAGTGACCTTCCGAAGAGCATCCCCCCAGAACCACCCCCTTACCCTATGTCTGTAACCCTGCATTTCCCATGACTAATCCATCTAGCCTGCACATCCTTTGACTGTGGGAGGAAACTGCAGCACACACAGCAGAAACTCACGTAGACACGGGGAGAATCAATAAATGTGGAGCTAGAAAAGCACAACAGGTCAGACAGCATCCGAGGAGCAGCTCCACATTTATTGACTCTAGCTGCCAGCATCTACAGTCCTTACTGTCTCCCAGACATGGGGACAATATCTGAGTTTGGACAGTCACCCAAGGCTGGAATCAAACCCAGGACCTTGGTACCGTGAGGCAGCAGTGCTAAACACTGAGCTGCTCTGCCACCCCTTTCGTGTTCTTCAGGAAAGATGTGAAGGCATGACAGCAGGATGAGAAAAGATTTGAGAGAATGGCTCCAAGGATGACTAACTTCAGCTATACAAATTAGATTGGAGAAGCTGGGAAGGTTGAGTGGAGACTTTATAGATATTCAGAGTCACAAAGAGACCAGGAAGAGGAGAAACTGATCCCAGTGGAGGAATCTGAAGGATACTAGTTTAATGTAATTAGCAAAAGAAGCAATAGCAAAATTAGGGAAACTTTTTTTGGTGGATGCAGAGTCAACCTTGACATTCAAATAGAATGGAATCATCATTTGAAAATGAAAAAAAGAAATTGCTGGGTTTTAAAGGAAAAGGCAGTTTAGTGACACCAGGTGAATTGATCCACCAATACAGATACAATAGGTTGAATGGCCTCCTTCTGTGCTGTAACTATTCCATTACTGTATGATTACAGGCAATGCAATCCCTATTTTAAGGGATGTTTCCTCATAAATGCCAACAAGCAGATGAGTTTGCCCTCTAGGGGATTACCTCTCTGCAGAAGGGCTTTGGGAAGTCACGTGGTGAGCCCCACTTCACAAAACATCCAGATTTTGACATGCTCCAGCAGCAAATGGTATTCAAACACACCGTTTCTGTCCAATGGTGATCTACAAACCCCAGGCTGTTGTTAATGTGGTCGCCAGCAGGCAACAAGGGTAATCATTTACTTTTAATAATCTGCAAAATCTGAGCCCATTCCTGCAGAAGGTTCACTGTCCTTCATTTCAAACGCTGGGATTAGAGGAATGCGCTTTGAACTCTGATTAATGACCTACAGTGATAGAACTTGGACTGAATGCTACTTCCCAAACTGTTGGTGTAACATCTGTTTTGTTTATTGTGAATATAAAAACTGGAATGAGGCAGCGTCCACTCATCTAGATCAACACAATTTGTCAAGCACTTCACCCAGGTGGAACGTTCAAGAAATGGTTTTGTGTTGCATTTCACTGCTCTTGGTTTTCCTGTAATTTTGTGACCCAGAGACAGCAAGAATTTAAAAACAAAATCACGCAAGTCCATGTCTGTTCCTCAGCAATGATGTGGAAGTGCCGGTGCTGGACTGGGGTGGACAAAGTCAGAAGTCACACGACTCCAGGTTATAGTCCAACAGCTTTATTTGAAAGTGCAAGCTTTCAGAGCGCTGCTCCTTTGTCAGGTACCCTGACAAAGCTTGCGTATTCAAATAAGCCGGTTGGACTATAACCTGGACTCATGTGACTTCTGACTTTGTTCCTCAGTGGTCAGATTGATGGCTATGCAAAGCAGAAAACAACAGCAAGGGTTGTAAATCAACTGTGTATTTATTAATAAGATCTAGAACAATTTTTCATATAAAATATCTAACATGTTTTTGGTGTAATAATCTGAAACAATGCAGCCTACCCCACTGACTCTGCCTCAATCCCTGCAGGTTTCCAGTTTGAGCTCCATTAACTGCTCAGGGGAAGGCATCTTGTCAGAGACACTTCAAATGGTAAACAGAGTTTGACAGAAAAATTATTTAGTTATTGCCAAAGACAGGGCACATTTTGTTGAAACATTTTAGTCTTGTACTCATAAGGACCATTTGCAAGAGTACCAATTCAAAGGGAAAGCCAACATTTATACTACACTAGAGGCGGGTGTTGACTGGTGAGTAAGTGGACTCTGGCAGACTTGCCATTGAGAATGTGCCAATTATTTATGGCAGACAGTTAACTACTGACTGGAAGCTACAAATACAGGTCAGGTATCCTTTATCCACATGTTTGAAAACTGAATGAACCTAAAAACCAACTCAAATGGATCTAACAGTTAAGTGCAAGCAAAAACCAAAAATATTGTTTACCTGAAAACAAGTTGGTCCCCCGGTTTCTGGAAATGGATTCCCGACCTGTGTTAATACACATGCAAACTGAAAGAACAAGTGCACACAGAGCCCATTTCAACTCAAATGAAATAGGTGACAGCCAGTTCATTCCCTAGTTCATTCCCCAGGGTGAAGCCCTGAGCAGAGCCATTCTGAATGGTTTAAATTTTAAACAAAAAGTTTGGCAGTTAACTGTCAACCACTATTGAGAGGTGCAATCTCCATGGCAACACCTCTACCATGGTCCACTTGTCACTTTCTCATGCAGATTTTGTTTCCCCTTTAAATGGCATTCTTGTGAATTGTCCTGGTAAGTGCAAGACAAAATGCTTGACAAAATGTCTTTAAGCAACACATGTTTTATATGACTAAACAACTTTTTTTGTTTATACACCGAAATTCAAACAGTGCAGATTTCCATTAGCTATGTCACATGACGTTTATATACTGGAGGGCTACTTTCTAAAAAAAAAAAAAAGGGGTGGTGGGGCAGGAATGAGGTGAAGCAGAGAGACAGTGTGATTCATTTTAGGGCAATCTCCTACTTTTTATTTTTACAATCTGTTGGCTAGAGTTGAGCAATAGAAGCTTATTGCTGCACACTGAATCAAACTCAAAACTGTTCATAACTTCCTGATGAAAATATTGCATTTAAAAATTCCACTAACAATTTTAAAAGGCTGCAGGTAAAGAGGGACTTTAGGGGTAGGGGTGGAGAATGTTAACTTACAAATACTTTAACATGACAGGATCAGTTGAGAAGGTTATTATATAAAACACACAGAATCCATGGCTTTATAAATAGAGACAGAATGCAAAAACAACATTTGTCATGGTAAAGCTTCACAAATCACTAGTTAGGGGAAAGAGAGTGCGAGCGCGTGACAGAGACAAAAAGTAAAAGTAAGAAACTTCTTTCACTAGAAGATACTCAATAACCCAAGAGGCATAGTTAAAGGAACAGGCAGAGGCAGATGAGCAGAGTGAGCGGTTACTGGAACATGCTGCTTGAAAAGGTGGTGGAAGTACAAAGTTTCAAAAGCAATTAAAGCTGGAAGGGCAAACTGGGCTGAACGAGGCTCTTCTACATGAAAAAAAATAGAAGTAGGCCATTCTTTCCCTTGATCCCAGTATGCTCCAATGCTGCTGTGAATTGGTTATACTAAAAGCGCAAGATTAAACTTTGCTGCAAAGTTTTTTAAGGGGTTGGGGGGCAGGAATGAGGCGAAGCAGAGAGCGAGATTAGTTTTAGTGCAATCTCCTACTTTGTAAAATAGGTTGGTGAGGGTTAAGCAAGAGGCTTACTGCTGCCCACAGAATCAAACTCAAACCTGTTTGTGACTTCCTGGAGAAAGTAATGCATTTAAAAATTCCATTAATGATTTAAAAGGTTGCACGTTGCCTCATACTTGTTTAATACTGTGGCTAGTTCAGCATTGTTGTTTGAATTATGTTGATGAACAGGAACCAGAGTTGAAGAACAGCAGTCAGAGGTATAACCGCATATGACCAGCTAAAACCGACTACCTCTCAATCCAGTTTTGTATAGCTGAATAATTAACACATCTTTACAAATTTAATCAACGAGATAGCAGTCAAACATTGAGAGGAACAAAGTGGAACTATATTATGTGATTACCATAAGTCATATAACTGACACCTCAGCTGTTCTTTAGTCTAAAAATGACCATCTCACTTCTTCCATTATGTTCCTCCCTCGACCAACATTGCTCCTTCCACACATTGAAATTCGTTTCAGTTTAAAGCACCATATTTTAAAAGGTCAATTCTTAAGCACTGGCAGCACTAGATAACTCCATTGCCTGAGAGTAAATCTAAAGAAAGGAATAATTGTAATGGGACAGAATTATGAAAATGACCAGCTGGGAGGATTAGGGATTTACTGAAAAATAAATTAAGTCTGCTGATAGGTCATGCAACAGAAAACAGAAAACAGAGAAACAGAGCGATGTCAGTGACATTGTTATGTACTCAGTATATCAACAAATCGCATGGTGGGATCTCGTTCAGTGTGGAGTCAGGGGGTTGACCTTCCAGAGGTTTATAAAATTATGAGGGGTATAGATAGGGTTAATGGTAGGTCTTTTCCCTAGGGTGGGGATTTCAGGACTAGGAGGCATGTTTTTATGGTGAGAGGAGATGTATTTAAAAAACACGAGGGACAATTTTTTTTTTGCACAGAGGATAGCTTGCATGTGAAATGAACTTCCAGAGGAAGTAGTGGATATGGGCACAATTGCAACATTTAAAATACACTTGGATAAGTTCATGAATAGGAATGGTTTGGAGAGATGTGGGCCAGGAGCAGGCAGGTGGGACTAGTTTAGTTTGGGATTACATTCAGCATGAACTGGCTGGACCGAAGGGTCTGCGCTTCTGTGCTGTATGACTCGATGAGAAATGGCTAAGATTGAGTAGAATGCAGTCTGAGGAACAGAGCATTGGCACACAGCTCGCCGTTTCTCCCTGAGAAATTAGGTAAGGAAGATCAGAAGGAAGAATGATGGATAAATCACTTACTTGCAAATATGCATTCAGCTTTATTGCTCACAACTCCCCACCACCCCACAGTTTTGAGGAAAAGACACCCTGGGTGGATTGTGGAAAGTCCATTCATTAACTGGGGTGCAGGATTTGGTGGGAGGTGGAGGCAGAGGGGTTGGCGGGAGGGGTGGTGTAGTGGGGTGGGTGGAATGTATTTTAGAATTGTCAGCACTCTACCCCAATAATGATGTTATTCTGTTCTGACACCATCTGTAATTCAGATAAGATAGGGTGTATCCAGAACTGCCACGCCAGCAGATACTCCTCCATCTGCAAACTCTGTGCTCTTTGTGCGAAGTAGATGGCCAGGACTTTCATTCATGACCAGCTTCCGGCACTTCCTGCAGGATAGAAACACACAGAGAGGGTTAACAAAGAGAAATAAAGACAAGGATTACACACACATTTACATAACGCACCACAGCCTTCGAATTTCCTCCTCTTTGCCCCACCTTATTGCCCCAATTTCCTGCCTTCCACTAATGAAGATGTTGATTCTTTTCTGAGGGAGTATCAGGTATACCTCTCTTTCAACTCCTTGCCCTAATTAAGAATTCCACGTATAGGAATATTGGGAGAACTTTACCAGAATAAATCAAAATACTCGACACCCTTGAGGTGTACAGATGCAAGGTGATTTTCAAGGAAGTAAGGAGAGCAAAAATGAGGGCACAAAAGAATAATGGCCAATTAAATAAAGGAAAACTAAAACAGAAATTACTGGAAAAGCTCAGCAAGTCTGGCAGCATCTGTGGAGAGAAATCAGAGTTAATGTTTTGGGTCCAATGACCCTTCCTCAGAACTGATGGTACAAGGAATATGTTGGTTTATATGCAGAAGATTGGGGGGGTAAGGAGTAAATGATAGGTGGAGATAGAGCCCAAGGAGAGAGTCAAACAGTTGGACAAACAAAGAAGCAGATAGCAATCAGCCTGGGAAATGAATAGCTATTAGTGGGAGATAATAGGAACTGCAGATGCTGGAGAATCTGAGATAACAAGGTGTAGAGCTGGATGAGCACAGAACTTCAGAAATT
>NW_025966571.1:31002-38079 GCF_021869965.1 Rhincodon typus
GGCCTGCTGTGTTCATCCAGCTCTACACCTTGTTATCTCAGCTATTAGTGGGGATAATTAGTGGCTAACAATGGGTTTTGTGTTATAGCAGACCATCTGATGACAAGTAAAAACTGAAAGAACTGCAGATGCTATAAAGCAGGAACAAAAGCAGAAGTTGCTGGAAAAGCTCAGCAGGTCTGGCTGCATCTGTGAAGAAAAAAAATCAGAGTTAATGTTTCGGGTCCAATGGCCCTGGGAAGGATCACCGGACCAGAAACATTAACTCTGACTTTTTTCTTCATAGTTGCTGCCAGACCTGAGCTTTTGTAGCAACTTCTGCTTTTGTTCGTGTGAATAACAAAGCCTGGCATGTGGGGGGAGTTGGGGTAATGACATGGGAGAAGGTGCCTCAAGCCTTAAAATTGTTGAATTCGATATGGAGTCCAGAAGGTTGTAGAATTCCCAAGCTGAAAATGAAGTGTTGTTCTTCCAGCTTGTGCACTAACACACCAGTTTGTTCCCTGGCCAACATCTGTGTCTCTGGCTTACTGCAGTGCTCCAGGGAAGCTCAACGCAAAAAAAAAACATACAAATCATTGCTTTCGGTCCTCACCTTGCTCGCTCTCTCTCTCTCTCAGGAAACACACCAGAAGACGTAACAATAATCCTTTGAAAACCTTTCAGAGCAAGCTGCACAGTCAGAATAAGGGAGACTTCGCTGGTGTCAGTAAGTAAGTGGGAATATGGGTTAAAGTGGGAATTTAAATAATTTAATTAAAGTGGTAGTTTAATTAATTATAATATAAAAGTCAGATTAGGCCTCAAACCAATTGCATTTAAGGAAAGTAGAACAGCCCAGTTAAACAGAAAGCTGCCTCAGTGATGGGCTGCTATCAAATACTGGAAATTTCTTGCCTCAGTAAGGTTTTCATAGCAATAAGTTTTAAAAATAGTGACTCACAAAAGTACTATATTCAAGAGGGCCGTTCAAAATGCCTGGTCAGTGTAAGTCTGGTGGTCAAAGTGAGGGAGACTTTGCCAAAATTTAACATCTGATAAAACATAATCAGAATATAGTATTTTTATATTGACCAGGTTCCATTAGCTTTGTACAATGTTGGTATCAGCTGAATTCCCAGTACTGTCTGCAATGACCAATGCCTGCTACTAGATGGAGACCAGGAGCAGTGTGAGCAGCGTGGAAAAGAAACCCAAGGTCCAAGATAAGAATGGAGGATGGGACAACAAGGCTGGAGGTGTGGTATGGAGGGTGGGGGAGAAAGCACAGGGGCAATATAAAACTAGGAGCAGGAAAACGCGTCTCAGCCCCTCAAGCCTGCTCCTTACTAAGATCATGGCCAATCAGGTGGTTCCACATTCCCACCGGTCACTGATAACCTTTCACACTCTTGCTCACCAAAAATCTACTTCAACCTCACAAGCAACACTCTGCTTCCACCAGCCTTAGACAAAAAGAATTGAATGAATGCCGTGGCACCTCTAATTATTACGCTAAAGTGTCAAGAGTGTCAGGGGTGTAATGATTGAAACGAGATCAGCCATGCGTGAGCATGACTTCCCTGAATGGACCAGGTTAACAGCCCAATCAGGCAGTCCTTGCACAACAGATATAAACAGGAGTGTCAAGGGTCCTGCTCACTCTAGGAGCTGGCTCGGAGCTAGCTGGGTCAGTGTCCTGTACCACACAGGCATAAATAAAGGGTGACTTAGTGAGGGGATACTTGCCTTTGTGCAGTTATTTCAGGGGGATTTGATTTATTTCACAGAGTAAGATCCCAAAAGTGCTGGGAAAAGAGTGAGCTCTCTGCTCGTCTTGATGTCCCTGACCCACTGGAACAGACCTATCTGATAGCTGCTGCCTTCTGCCACACAGCACTGAATTGCAGAACAGACTAAGGGACTCCAATCTTGGGAAGGAGCTCATGGAGTCAGCACGTTCAATAGAACATGGAAGGGGGGTGCATGGGAAAGATGACAATGTGATGAAGAGATCATGGCCTTGACTCACCTGATGTAGACCCCAAACACGCCCAGCTCAACCACACAGTCTGACAGTTTCAAAGGTGTTCCTGGATGTAGTAGATAGTTCTTCACAGTTTGTGGCTTGATTCTATCCATCAGGATATAAGCTGATCGCTTGGGTCCATCTTTAATGGCTCCAAGGAGCTGCCGGAGCTCTTCCCCAAAAATATTATTTCCTAATGGGAGAAGCACAAGCAGCGAGGATCAAAGACAATATTTCCAGCAGGAGGGAAAGACAGCAAATCAAGATCTGCCAACTAACGGATTGCATTCACAAACAAAAAGGGACATGACTGGGAAGACTCAGCAGGTCTGGCAGCATCTGTAGAGAGAAAGCAGAGTTAACGTTTCAGGTCCAGTGATCCTTCTTCAGAACTGGACCCAAAATGTTAACTCTATTTTCTCTCTCCACAGATGCTAGCAGACCTGCTGAGTCTTTCCAGCAACGCCTGCTTTAGTTTCTCATTTCCAGCATTCAGAGTTGCTTGTTTTTTGTTGCAAGAGTGACAGAGTGAGGATGGATAGGTGAGAAATGAACATGAAAAAACTCAGGGTGGTAAGTGAAAACATGAAAACACAAATGAAGTAAACAGTGTAATCTTCCTCTGATAGTACCATAGCTAGCTGCTATGTATACCTGTCCTAACATAGTTAACATGCTCTGTATTCTCATCGAGATCCAAAGGATCATATTCAGCATGGTCCAAACTAAATAGGTTCCTGACTCCCTCCTAGTCCTGATCTGTGGACGACCAAAACCAAATTTCACTTCTCAGAATACTGCTCAAATACCAAGTTACAAGTCCTGCTAAGACCAGAGTTAAGCCTGGATCAACAAGGATGTTCAAACAACACAACATCCTCAAGAATAAAACTACACTTGTTCATCGCTGGCCAAAATATTCTGCGATAAACCTCCAACTCCAAGACAGCTTTCACAGAACAATAATTTACAATCCGTGTGAACCCTGAGCCAAGCTTCAGATCTGAGCACTAATTCCCATTACTTCAGTACAGACCATCCTTTAAGGGCTTCCTCATCCCCTCTGCATTGGTTTGCAAGTTCCCTGTCTTTGCACCTTCCCTCCTGGGTCTCCAGCCACCATCAGTCCTACATTCATGGACACACTCTTTCTTCTTGTTTCCTCTCTGTTTTCTTTCACGACTTCAACAGTACAGCTTTCTATTTTCAATTGAGGTGATATCCAATTGGAATTATCATGAGACTATTTAATCCAGAGACCCACGTAATGTCTTCGGGACTGTTGCGGAGTTAGGTAGAGTATTTGTGGATTGGAAGGCAGGAAGTTAGAATTTGATATTTGTAAAATCATTGGTGGGGGTTGGGGAAGAGTCCGTGGTCCCCTTTAAAAGCTGATGTGCTTTTTCTGTGCTTAGAGATTCAAAAAACGTGTCTGTGGGCAACTTGTGGGCTGCAGGGGCACAGAGAACTCCTGAAATTGAAACATTTGTATTAAAGGCTGTACGGTTAACAATCCAGGCAGGAGTTTTGTTTTGTTAGCAAGGCAACCAGTTTGAATATCAGCCAATTAATTTAAACCAGGCACTTAGACTCTTAAAAAAAAAACTAAATTAAATCTGATGGTCTTGACAACATTGAAACAATCCTATTGTAAGAAACTGATGTCATCGAGGGTATATAAGAAGAGGGCATTTGAAAATCAGTGAGAGCGCAACTGCTGTCTGATACGAGTTATCAACCATCAGCCCTAAAGAGAAAAATCACTGGCTCTCACAGAATTCTCTAAGCTCTCTGAGTAACCATCATCTAACTAAAGGTACAGCAGCACTCAGTTAATGTTCCTGAATCAAGAATTTGTCGGAGGAAGGCGTTCCTGACTGAAGATCAACGGAGAAGGTACAGAACATTCTGGAAGACATATCCTGGCTGTAATTAAATTTTTATTATTTTGGTTTATAAAGGAAGTGGGTCTTGATTTTATCAAAACAGGACACCATTAGAATCTTGTTTTATTCGGGAATAGTTAGTAGTTAGAAGGGGTTTATTCGATTTGTTAATAATTTAGTTAATTTGTTCACTATTACATAAATAAATTGCTATTTGTTGATTGTAAAGTGGGTGTCAGGGATTTATTTATATTTAACCACTCCTTTATAACAAACTGGGGGCTCATTACACCACTTTCCACACTCCCTTTTAGCTGAAAATAACAAGGCGAGGTGCGCCTCTCTGGGTGTTTTGGTTTTAGTTATCAGAGAGGCGGTTGACCTCGGCTTTATAACAGGGACCCAGGTTCAAATCCCACCATGGTAGATGGTGGAATTTGAATTCAATTAAAATCTGGGATGACCATGAAAACATTGTCAATTGTTGAAAATGCCCATCTGTCCAATTCCTTTAGACCTTACCTGGTCTGGCCTACATGTGACACCAGACCCAAGCAATGTGGTTGACTTTCAACTGCCCTCTGGTTAATTAGAGACTGACAATAAACATTGGCCAGGGCAGCAAAGAGCGTATCCCGTGAATGAATTGACAAATAATCCACCACCTTTGAAACAACCTCTCTCTTTAATGCAAACTCTTTGAAAGGTTTAAGTCCCCATTCCTGCAGCTGTTTTCATCACTGCTCGCTATCATTTTCATCTCTGCGAATGGACTGGGGACAGTCAGATCTCTGGCAGTTCTATCATAACTCGTCTCACACTGCCCATTCCTGCTTGCTGACCTCCACTGGCACCCAGTCTGCTAATGCCTCCATTTGAAAATTCACATCCTGTTTTTCAATTCCAGCCATGGCTTTTTACTGTCCTGCCCTAACTCTAATTGCCTCCAGCCCCACAACCTGTCAAAGTCTCTGTTCTCTTCCAATTCTGGCCACGTCCACTCTCCTGATTTTCAACACTCTACTGTTGGTAGCGCTTTCAGGTGCTTACGCCTGAAGGTCTGGAATGCCTTTCCTAATTGTCTCCATCGGACCCATCCTAACATGGCCGTTTGTCAGGAGGTCAACTTGAGAAACCGATTAGAGGACTTCAGGAAAACAGGATAATTTTATTTCATGCGGATGTATGTAGAGAGGAAACCTGTCACCAGGAAGAGTAAAGCTTGCTCTGGTAGGTTACAGAACCCCTTCAAGTTTTGCACAGATCACAGCATGATATCACATGCCTCTCATTATCTTTGTTTTCCCACAGCCATTGTCTGATCTTTTACCCAAGGCTCCTAGAGTGGCTTCTACTATAATAGCCATGACAGTCTAAATGTAGCACTAGTTATTCATTTCTCTGTCTAGCTTTGCCTATTACCTTAACAACCCTTAACTAACAACCATTTCACTCATCATCAAGTCTGTTTTCACTTTTATGAGGTACTTTGGGACATTCTGATGTTAAAGATGTTAATAAATGCAAACTGCTTTATTGCTTTAATAAAATACTCATTGAGTCAGTGTTTGGAAGCTCACAGTGCAACAAAGAGGGGGTTTAGAAGGTGGGAAAGTTTAGGGATAGTTTAGACTGAAGGTGATAGGGCAAATACATACAGAGTCAACTGGCTTTAGTTTAATGTCTCAACTGAAGGGTGTCATCTGAACTCTGTTGCGATACTGAGTGTCACTTTGGATTTTGTGCTTCATTCATGACAGTGGGACTTGATCCCGTAACCTCTTGATCTACCTGCTGAGCCACGGCTGACATCCAGCATTCTAAAGAAACTTCAGTGGCACTCTGGGCCACTGTGGAATACCAGCCAGGCTCTGTAATATCCAGGTTCTCCCCTCACGGGCAACCATCAGGCCCAAGTACAAGAGGACAACTTGCCCTTGAGTTTAAAATCACCACCTTACCTCCTCCCTCCCGCTGTGGCTTTAGCACAAAACTTTCCGGATCATCCACCGCTTTCTTTATTATTTCATCACCTTCAGGACCCTGTCACCACAGAGAAAGTCCCAGTTAAATAGAGAATAGGAGCAGCAGTAGGCCATTCAGCCCTTCAAGTCTGCTCTGCCATCCAACCCTGGTCCCATTTCTCCTCATACCCTTCAATCCCTTTAGCTCCAAGAACTATATCTAACTTTTTTTCTTGAACACGTTCAGTGTTTTGGCCTCAACCGGCAAAGAATTCCTCAGGCTTACCATTTTCTGGAGTGAAGACATTTCTCCTCTTCTCTGTTCAAGTATTCATCATCTACTGTAGAAGACCATTGCTTTCAGGTAGCTATGTTTCTGCCATTTGCTGTTGGGAATACCCCAGTTTTATCTTCACACTGACTGCATTCAGGGCTGCATGGTGGCTCAGTGGTTAGCACTGCTACCTCACAGTGCGAGGGACCCAGGTTTGATTCCAGCCTTGGGCAACATTCTCTGTGTCTATATGGGTCCCCACTGGGATGTGCAAGTTAAGTGGACTGGCTATGGTAAATGCAAGGCTACAGGGTAGGGGAGGGGCGGGTCTGGATGGGATGCTCTTCGAAGGATCAGTGTAGACTTGATGGGCCGAATGGCCTGCTTCCACACTGTAGGGATTCTATGATTCTACATCACAACTTGCTCCTCAATGTTTCCCCTTTACACCCTCCGTTCCTTCACTCGGAATGAAGCTGTGCTCTAACTGACCTCCAGGATCTTCATCAGTAAATGAGACTCCCTTTCCCTTTCTTCACACCAGTTCAATTTGTCCTAAGTTGCCCTTGAGAGGGCAAACCATTTACATTGTGCATTATAAAAGCTTCATGATCCTCGAGGGGCATCACGATCGAGTCTGCTCCTGTCATCGAGAATAGCGAGTAGAGTACAAGGTCAATAACCAAATGTTTGCTGTTAAAAAGTCTAAGAAATAGGAACAGAAGGTCATTCAGCCCCTTGAGCCTGTTACCACTTAGGTGCCACAGCTAGGACTGTGGGCGATGGTTTAACTTTGTTTGTATTCTCTCGAACATAGGTGATTAAACTGAAATAGAACAGAGTTTACCTGTTTCCCCTGCCCCCAATCAAATCCTTCAGCTGCTTTAGGTGAAGAGAAACTGTTCTGCCTTTGTCATGTCGGAGACAGAAATTGTTAGATTTCTG
>NW_025966572.1:0-38074 GCF_021869965.1 Rhincodon typus
TTATTCTCTTACATCAATGTAGCCTTATCTCTGTAGGCTGTAACTCCTGCTTCTTCAGCATTGGTTAAATGGTGTTATAGTTTGTTCTTAACAGGGGGATAATGTATAACTTAAAGTTGAACTTGCATTTTGGGTTTACAAAGGGTGTGGGGGATGTTGCAGAGTCTGTTTGAGTTTCATTTTTTGAGTGTTTTTATGGGGCATTCCATGAAGTCCATAGGAATGTTTTACTCACATGCATTTTAATGAGGACTTAAATCATTGAGGTGATCAATGCAGTGCAGTAAAGGTGGAGGGGAAAAAAAATATATGCTATTGCTTTCGGGACAGGGGTCCAATGACATACAGAGAAAGATAGAATAGCCCAGAAAGTCAGTCTGCCTGTGTGTGGTGTCTGTCAGAGAGTGAAGGATTTAGGGAACTTGTGGAGAAATTTGATGAAAGGAAATTGATGAAAAAAAAACACTTAGGTTTGGGTGTTTGCGAGGATGTTGCTGGGATAAAAATAGTGAGCTTAAATCCTTTTTCTAATCTCTGCAGTGAAATCTTTCCAACCTTTCATTATATTTGTAATATAGCATTTTTTTTTCCTGTTTAATAAACATTTTGAAGCTTTTGTGTTTAAAAGTACACTGACAGCCTCTTGTTAATGTCTTCAGTAACTGACTTCATCTTTCAAATCAAGAATTAGCACCCACCAAGCCCTCGAATCTGACTTGTCTAGTATGTGACAGTGTATTTCTTCGGTTCATCTTCCGAATCTTTTAGCATTCTTTAATGATGGCAGGACATTGTCTTTGCATGAGTCCTTGTCTGGCAGCACTGACACTTGTTGTTTTTTGTATTAGGTGCTTGGCTTATTTTCTGTACAGGCTTGTTAATGCTTTTCTGTCATTTCCCTGTGTTCTAAAATTAATATACGTTCTCTTGCCCTCGTGAGAAAATGTTGGCCTTTTCCACTCCGGGTCTATCTGTGAATCTTTTTGGTTTCTGCTCCCAGCATGATGTGGACAGCATTTCCGAAGTTGAGAGATAGTAGGAACTGCAGATGCTGGAGAATCTGAGATAACAAGGTGTAGAGCTGGATGAACAGAGCAGGCCAAGTAGCATCAGAGGAGCAGGAAAGCTGACATTTCGAGTCGGGACCCTTCTTCAGAAAATGAACCTGAAATGTCAGCTTTCCCGCTCCTCTGCTGCTTGGCCTGCTGTGTTCATCCAGCTCTACACCTTGTTCTCTCATTTCCAAAGTTAAAACTTCTTTGGACTTTAGTCAATCTGACAGCTTCAAGAATTCCAACAACAATTTTGTCTCTTACGAATTTTGATTTCAAAGCTTTCTATGAATCTACAGAGGTCATTAATGAAATTATCTGCAGATGACCTGACAGAAGTGTTAAAAAAAAGCATGGATAGTCAGTTGTGTTTATTCCCAGTATGGAAATGTCAAAACCACTGATATTTCATCCAAATCATTAAGTCACATGAGATCCACAGTAATCTTCTGGACCAGCCTGCCATGAGGACTATATACATTTGCCCCATTCTCATCAATCATCTTTGTCACTTCAAAAAAAACTCAATTAAATTTGAGACCAGACCTACCCACAAAGCCATACTGACCATTCCTAATAAATCTATCATTTTCCAAATGTGAGTAAAAGTGCTCTCTAACAGAGAACATCATACAAATGTATTATCAGTATTCTGTTGGGTGTATATCAATACTCAGATCCACAGGGTAAAAAAAATTGTAATCGATTTCACTGTAATGACTGAATTAGTAGAATGTAAGTTAACACCTGCAGTTTGCTGGGAGATAAATTCATGATCTCTCCCATGTTGGTAGCTGATAACAAGTAGAGGCGCTTCCCCACCCCCACCACCTTTGCAAAAGGACAAATAGGAATCAGACAATTTAGGCTAATCTTACACACCAGGTGCAATTTTCTCTTCCCTGGAGGTGGTGAGGAAAGTGGTGTGAAAAGTGGTGAGAAGGGTAAACAATTGGACAGGTTCTCCATGGAGAAATATTTATCATCTTCTCAACATTTAGGTGTTCAGCAAGAAGCCCCATTGGAGACATTTCTCAATTCTGCAATTAACGTCCTTAAGTGGACATTTAATGGTGACTTAAGGACCTCCACTTGCCACTGTTCCAATTATCTGCTGTCCTGGCAGGTGAAGGGAAAGAAAGCTGGTTTCCTGTCAGGGGAGCTGGAATGATTTGCTTGCAAGGCTGGCAGATGGAAAACCTCCATTTCCCCCAAATATTGGCCCTATGGAGGCAAGGATGGGGGATTAGAGTGTGGCTGCTAAAGACCAACACTCTGCCCTTACCTCCAAATCCATGACCCACCTTTCTCCATAACACCCACCATGTGAGACCCACTATTGGATTCTCTGAGGACTGGGGCCTCTAGGAATGATCTCTAGCACCCCAAAGCTGCCAGGTTTTGATTAACCAGCAGTTTCTAGTGAGGCGGCACTTCAACATCAGCACCTGTGATTTGCCAAGAAGCTTGCCCGTCAGCTCTTAAACCAGCCAATTGGAGCTGGATTCAGCCAAATTGCTGAAGACAAAGATTACATTACTAAGTAATATGCATGACCCTGTATTAGGTTGCAAAATGGAAAATCTTGGCCACTGAAGAGCCCATTTTTCCTTTCCCACAATGCTGATCAATTTCTTTTGTAAATATTTAGATTTGAACTGTCCATGCAATTTGACCTATTAGATTTGTTAGAGACAAATCAAGTTGACAATTTCCACACAGGGTTTGTGTTTGAGCTTCCACAGCTTTTATTTAAATTTGCTTTCAGCTGAATGTCTTCCATTTAAAAGCATGACTGTCACTTAAGAGGCTTTGATGCAATTATAAAAGGGGAAAGTGTCTTCAAATTTTTTTTTGGTACTGCAAACAGTTGTAAGTGATGTGGTATGGTAATGTGATCTGAAACAGCATGGTCTTATTGATTTGCTATCTATGAATCTCTTGGTGATATTTGCTTTGAATGTAAATGAATGTAAATTATTAAACATTTACACTTCAGGAACCTGTTAACTGCCTGGCCAACAATGTTAACTTTAGAAATACTTCCTTTAAATGAGTTGCAGAAACTCCTGATTTTGTAAAAGTCTTCCATTCAATATGGCAGTTTTAGTTTAATTGCAAAATTCACACCAGCTTTTGATTTCAGATCTTGTGTTTCTTTAGGAAAGTTTGCTATACTTTGTGAAAGTTGATTGTAAGCTGATTGTATTTAAAACTTTTGCAACATGATTTCAACATGTATCACTTTAGGGGTATAACTTTTGTAGTTATAACACAAAAGTTATCTATCATGATTTATGTCAATAGAGCTATATTTACATGACCTTGTGAACTGATTTTGAAATAGTGTTTCATTTCATGGTATCTTTACCTGATCAACCATGTTATAACCGTTAGTGATGTCCTGTTTTACATCCAATGCTGGAAGTTGTCTTTGTGGTTGTAGCATTAGACTTCATTTGATGCCACTTCTTTACTGTACTTAACAAAATCGGACATCAAGATGCACAACAAGATGGAGAGGTATTCACTAGTGGCTAAAGTATTTGTCTTGGACACCCTGATTGGTTTACAGTAAATACAAAGCAGTTTATTGTAAATAAACTAAGCCTGATTTGAACAGCAATTCCCAACAGTGTAATATCACCAAGTGCTCAATCTCCATTAAATGCTGTTCCAATTGACAATTAGACAAAGGCTTTTTACCTTTCCCAACAGTCGTGTAGGTGAACCTAAAAAGAGAGAGGCATGACCTAACAATTCATAAATAGCACAAGGTAGTTTTGAAAACACTTGGAAAAGCTTTATTAACATAAGGTACTTACAACTTAGCCAAATTCTGATCACTTCAGGTTTCATTGCACCTTTCATTACATTTTTATTTTTATAAGAAAAAAATGGAGTGTAAGATGTAAATTTACATAATTATTTTGTGTTTTTAATATTTGGGTCCACTTCAATAGAGTTCAATGCTTTGGTTACTTACAACCAGATGGAGAGAGAACACAACTGAAATCCAAACATCAGATCCAGTTAGTCTTAATTGGACAAGCACTTGTGTATCACTATGACCAGTGACTAAACTCAAGTTAGAAGGCTCTTATGGAATAGTGGTAGTGTCCCTACCTTTGAGCCAGAAGGCCAGAATTCAAGTCCCACCTGCTCCAGAGGTATGTACAAGTTGATTAGAAAATATCTACACTCATGTGCTGCAGTGATAACGTCCTTGCCTCTGGCCAAGAATAGATAGACATGAAAGTTCTTCAGTGGTGTGTCATTACATGTCTGAACTATTTGATTAAAAATAGCTACAGTTGAGTACCAGAAAGTTGTATAAATCTGGTTAGCTTTTTATCTTTTTTTAATCTGTGGCTCATAGAAAAATTATACTCACTGCGTATCAGTTATGCAGTTCCCTAATATATTACATTCAGGAGACAGCTATCTGAATGTTTAACATTGGGAGAATG
Source organism: Rhincodon typus (assembly GCF_021869965.1). Taxonomy (NCBI): domain Eukaryota; kingdom Metazoa; phylum Chordata; class Chondrichthyes; order Orectolobiformes; family Rhincodontidae; genus Rhincodon; species Rhincodon typus. The sequence continues at coordinate 4,523 of NW_025966572.1, forward strand.
AGGATTTTTTTGTCTTGGCTCAAATCATCTGACTTTTTTTGACTTGGCTGTGAAGCATGGAGACAGAACATTGGTGTATCTGAGCTCAGTCATAAATTTTTCTTTTACAAAACTATGCAAACTTTTGTAGTGCTTTTATGAAGGCAATGCAGTTCTGTTGTGTAAATGGTTATCATACATGTTATTGAGAACGCCGAGTCTATCTCAACAGGCTTACACCTTGTAATGTGACATCATTTAAAATACATTTTAACAGATGTTTGTGTATAATAGCCACTGTATCAATTTTCATACCTATGACATTAGAGTCCAAATCTACTACTGATTGCCATCCAAACTGTTGTGTCCATATGCACAAACACACCTTCCCAGTTTGCGTTTCTTGAAGCCAGATGTTCAAGCCTAGCCTTCCCCAAGCATCTCTGTCACAGTGGAGATTGAGGAAACTAAGTCAGCCATGGCAGAGCCAGTGAAGAGACAGTAAGATACAGGCAACAGCAACAAAACTGACCTTGCTGAGAGGCTCAGGGTAAGGTGATTACTGAGTGGATATCTCATCTGCAGGACTTCCATGAAGGCCTTAGCCATTTGACCTGCTCCTGTACAATTAATGGTGTGATTGGTAGAGGTCTACTCCAGCTCCATCCCCCTGCCAATCCCACCCAACACTCATTCTCCAGGATTGGATATATGAGCTGCTGGGTAAGATTGGGAGGTTGGAAGTAGAGAATGCATCCCTCCAGGAAAAGGTGGAGGATATTTCTAGGATCAACAGTTGACTCCAAGAAGAAGTTCCTAGTGTTCAGCAGGTTATACATTTGTTTCTATAACTGTAATTTAACGTTATTCACCACATCTCTTCAATGGACTTCAATTCCCTGTTCAGAGCTTGGATCGACTCTACCTGTATTGCTCACTTTTCCAACAGTGATGACAGCGAAACCCACAGTTTGCTGACTCTCTACGTTCGTAGTGGGTCCTGAAATCCATTCTCTCTTTGAGACAAGGCAATAGTGACCTCTCTGATGCAGTTGAAATTCAATGCCACTGTGAGTTGAAGCCAATGATATTGGATTGTCTCCCAATCCACCAGGATGTCGGTCTTTCTGAAGGAGCTGAAGCAGGTGATTGAGGAAATCCTGTGACCTCTTCAGCCACCTTTGACACTGCCTCTGAGATTTGCAAATGGTTACACTGCCTGGGGTATATTTAATTTTATGCCATTACTTGGAACTTCATCCCTAGTTTCCAGCAGCCCCAGCTGCTTGTCCTGTGCTGGCTCCCCCAGCTGCCGATCTGGCCATTGTTGCAAAAGCTCGCATCACCGTTTGCTGATTTCCTCCACAGGTTTGTTGGAACTAACACATGCTGATGCACTTGGCATATCTTTCCTGTCTGATGTGGTCTGCTGACAAAGAGTAGGCAAAAATCTGGTCAGCATTTTCAAGCATTCCTACCTGATTCAGGCATTTCTAACCAATGGGCAAGGCTGTACTTTACATCAACCAGAACTTACTATGAACCCACCCCATAGTAGGAAAGCTACTTCCACATCTTGTGCTCAGACCTTTTGTTTTCTTCTTATCAGAGCTAGGTCCACAAACATTCCCACATTGGTATCGGAACTAGATACCAATGCCCTGCATCCTCTCTTAGCCACCTTTTTTTGACCTTCTCTCTATCTTTTGGCCCTTATTCCATCACTCTTGCCTTGCCTTTGGTCATCTTCAAATGGTCCGCCATCACCCTTGGCCACCTGCCACTCAACTTAGAGCTGAACCTCCTATCACAAGTGATAAGTGCCCAGCACAAGGGAATTGATCCCTCTTCCATACACCACCCCTCCCCCCCCCCGCCCCATTACACTTACCCATTACACTCAATCTACAATCCATCATCCTTGATCCTCCAACTATTATCCCTGATCTGCCTCTGTTGCTTTTGACTACCAGGACCCTGCCACTAATTCACACACCCTTGATCTTCCCATAAGCGTGCTTAACGCCCCATCTGTAGCATTAGTCTCCCTCCCTTCCCTTGGGCAGCCATCCCTCCATCATTCAATCTCAATGCATCACTGCTTTCTATGCCTTCGTCCAACAAAGTTCTCCATACGGGAATTGCTGTTCTTTTTACACCCAATCCACAGGAGAACAACATTTACTTGTATGCCATCTGTAAACAGGAATAAATTTGAGGGATAGCAAGAACTGCAGATGCTGGAGTCAGAAGTAACAACAAAGCGTGGAGCTCGAGGAACACAGCAGGCCCAGCAGCATCAGAGGAACAGGAAAGCTGACATTTCGGGTCGGGACCCTTCTTTTTTTTTTCTTGAAGCATCCCAACCCGAAACATTAGCTTTCCTGTTTCTTTGCTGCCGGGCCTGCTGTGTTCCTCCAGCTCCACGCTTTGTTATAAATTTGAGGGCATGTGTTTCTTGTTTGCAATTAATAACAAAGCTACATATGGGCCAGGTTAAATTAATCAAAAAAGAATGTTAATATGTTCCTGCTGTTTGCTTTGGAGAATGCAATGCACATTCAATCCTCCAGCAACTTAATTAAAAATGTGAATTTCACCATTGGAAAGCTGACATTTAGCCTCCCATGCAATTTACTGCAGAGATAGTAGGAACTGCTGATGCTGGAGAATCTGAGATAACAATGTGTAGAGCTGGATGAACACAGCTGGCCAAGCAGCATCAGAGGAGCAGGAAAACTGACGTTTTGGGTCGAGACCCTTCTTCAGAAATGGGGGAGGAGAAGGGGATTCTGAAATAAATAGGGAGAGATGGGGAGGTGGATAGAAGATGGATAAAGGAGAAGATAGGTGGAGAGGAGACAGACAAGTCAAAGAGGCGGGGTTGGAGCCAGTAAAGGTGAATGTAGGTGGAGAGTTAGGGAGGGGATATGTCGGTCCAAGGTGGACGGACAGGTCAAGGAGGTGGGATGAGGTTAGTGGGTAGGAGGTGGGGCTGGGGCTTGAGGTGGGAGGAATGGTTAGGGAGGCGGGACGAGCTGAGCTGGTTTTGGGATGCAGTAGGGGGAGGGGAGATTTTGAAGCTTGTGAAGTCCACATTGATACCCTTGGGCTGCAGGGTTCCCAAGCGAAATATGAGATGCTGTTCCTGCAGCTTTCGGGTGGCATCATTGTGACAATGCAGGAGGCCCAGGATGGACATGTCGTCCAAGGAGTGGGAAGGGGGAGTTGAAATGGTTTGCGACTGGGAGGTGCAGTCGTTTGTTGTGAACCGAGCGTAGGTGTGCTGCAAAGTGGTCCCCAAGCCTCCACTTGGTTTCCCCGATTGTAGAGGAGGCCACAACGGGAACAGCGGATACAGTATACCACATTAGCAGATGTGCGGGTGAACATCTGCTTGATGTGGAAGGTCTTCTTAGGGCCTGGAATGGGGGTGAGGGAGGTGTAGGGGCAGGTGTAGCACTTGGTCCGGTTGCAGGGAAAAGTGCCGGGGGTGGTCGGGCTGGAGGGGAGTGTGGAGCGGACAAGGGAGTCACGGAGAGAGTGGTCCGTCCGGAAAGCAGATAAGGGTGGGGAGGGAAAAATGTCTTTGGTAGTGGGGTCAGATTGCAGATGGCAGAAGTGTCGGAGGATGATGCATTGGATCTGGAGGTTGGTGGGGTGGTACATGAGGATGACGGGGATTCTGTTTTGGTTGTTATTGTGGATAGGGGGTGTGAGGGATGAGTTGCGGGAAATGCGAGAGACACGGTCGAGGGCATTTTTGACCACTGTGGAGGGGAAGTTGTGGTCCTTGAAAAACGAGGACATCTGGGATGTCTGGGAGTGGAATGCCTCATCTTGGGAGCAGATGTGGCGGAGGCGAAGGAATTGGGAGTAGGGGATGGTCTTTTTGCAGGAAGGTGGGTGGGCGGAGGTGTATTCTAGGTAGCTGTGGGAGTCGGTAGGTTTGAAATGGATATCGGTTTCCAGGTGGATGCCAGAGATGGAGACAGAGTTCCAGGAAGGAGAGACAGGTATCAGAGATGGTCCAGGTGAACTTAAGGTTGGGGTGGAAGGTGTTGGTGAAGTGGATGAACTGTTCGAGCTACTTGTGGGAGCACGAGGCGGCGCCGATACAGTCATCGATGTAACGGAGGAAGAGGTGGGGTTTAGGGCCAGTGTAGCTTTGGAAGGGGAATTGTTCCACATATCCTACAAAGAGGCAGGCATAGCTTGGGCCCATGCGGGTACCCATGCCGCCCCCCTTTGTCGGTAGGAAGTGGGAGGAATTGAAAGAGACATTGTTGAGGGTGAGGACGAGTTTGGCTAAGCGGATGAGGGTGTCAGTGGAGGGGGACTGGTCGGGCTTGCGGGACAGGAAGAAGCGGAAGAATTTACTGCATCTGCTTTTCCTGCTGTTCATAGAAGTACAAGATTCTAGCATTAATGACAAAATACTATTTGGACACTTTATGCTCTGCATGCAGAGTTCTGTGCACTGTTCTGCTCTCCTTGGAGAAATAAAAAACAATATATCTGCCCTTTAGAGGGGATGGAAGCAAGGTTGAGTGGAATGAAAGGGCTGCTCAGTGAGGAGAGATTGAGTATGTTGAGATATATTCTGTGTGCAGTAGATTGGATTGAAACATATAAATTCTTGGACAGCTTCACAGGATAGGTAGAGCAAGGTTGTTTCTCCTGGATCAGGAATCTGCAACTTAGAGTTATAGGCTCAGAACAAGGGCTTGGTTATTTGGAATGAGATAAAGAGAGATTTCCTGGAAACCAAGAGAGTTATAGGAATCTTTGCAATGTTCTAATTCCGAGTTGTGGATGCCCAATTGCTGAAAATTCAAGACTAAAAGCTGTGGAATTTTGAGAATAAAGAGAATCAAAAGATATGAGAATTGAGCAGAAAAGTGGAGTGAAACATCAGCAATGGTCTAAATGAATGGCAGCAGAATGGCTTGGCGCACCGTACGGACAGCATCGTTCTTATTTCTCATGCTACCAGAAGCATTGTGTACTTTGAAAAGATTTTAATGATACCATTTACTGTTTCTGAAGGTAACTAATGAAATTATAAAGGGCTGATTGAAATATGGATGTAGTTCAGAAAACTATCTGTTAGCATCATTCAATTTTCCTCAAGGATTTGTGATTATTGATATGATTTCCAATGGATTTTACATCGTTATTAATATAGGTACTTTATTGCTTAGGTATGGTGGGTTGAATTTTCAGTGTTGTGGAAATTCCAGAGCTTGAAAAATGGCAAGTGGAATGTAGATGTGGGTGATCCTGGAACTTCCCCCATTTCTGACAGATCCCACACTTGTCAAGAGGGGAAAGATGATAATGTGTTTCTCACAGGAGGACACCAAACTCAGTTGGACTATATGAACTCAGCGCTGACTACTAGCTGCCTTTGAGGGATTCTGAATAGTTGGGTCTTTGTTTTAACAAGGGATTAACCATTTTGAGGAGATGTAAAATGACTGAGTGAGCTTTTAATGAAAAGTTGTTTTTTTAATTTGATCAGGGAATGTAGGCATCACTGGGTAGGTCAGCATATATTGTTTATCCTTAATTGCCCAGAAGGTAGGTAAGAGCCAGCTGCAGTGCTGTGGGTCTAGAGTCACATGTAGGCCAAAGCAGGTAAAGATGGCAGATCTCCTTCCCTAAGGACATTCGTGAATTGAATGAGTTTTTACAGCAACCAACTCTGGCTATAAGGTCGTCATCAAGCTGGCTTTTAATTCCAGAATTTTATTGGATTCAGATTTCACCACTTGCCATGTTGGGATTCAAACACATACCCAGAACATTTTATTCTGCGATTCTGGATTACTAGATCTGTCACATTACCACCTTGTCATTGCATCACCTGAGATTACTTGTAGTGAAGATTGTATTAAGTTTTTCGAAATTATTATTTCATTGCCACTTGGTCCTGAGCTGTGCTCATAATGGATTCTGGATGAGTTGGCATGGAGGGCGTAAGGATCAAAGGTGGTGGATGGATTGGCATGAGTTAACATTGTGTTGGCTTGAGGGCATACAGGTTACAAGGAAACAATGTGGGGAGAGATGGGATGTAAAGGATGAGGGATAGGGTACCTCAAATTTGACAAAACAACTGGAATGAAGTTTGAGAACCAAGGCCTTTTTTAACCACTAGTGCCTACCTTGGCATTTGGCTGTCTCTGTGGGTGCATTTGAGGGTGGCTGGCTCTTGATTCATCCTTTACCTGCACCCTTCCTGTCTGAGTATTGCATAAAAAGACACTTCATACGAAAGTTTGTTGCTAAGCCAGAAAATTTTCAGACTTGAGCTCCTGCTCTCTGGGTCCTATCTCACTCGCTAAAATCCAACACACTAAACCAATCTAAATTCTGGAATATGTATCATTGCAATTGAGCAGTTTTGTACCTCATCCTATACAGTCGAACAGTTCCCTGCCCAACTCAAATTTTTGTTTTATTCTCAGTTGAAGTATCCAATTCCATTTATTAGACTGTTATGGTGACATAATTTTTTTAGATTTGTTTGTTGGGGCATTGTATATTGTATTATGCTTAACACAAAATATTGTGCAGTCCTTTTTGTATTACAATAAATGATGCAATGTAGCACAACCACCACACAGAACATTTATAGAATATTTGAAAAACACTGCAGCAAACCTTTTATGGAAAATGAAGTTGATTAATTATATTTATGATATTTTTGTCATTTTTAAAATATTTTTGGAATGTTTTGTGGTGTTTCTTCATTTTACAAGATTAAGTAATTCACTTGTTTATGGACAATTTCACTGAATTCAATCAAATAAACTTGTGAAACTGAATCAAATTGAAAATGACAATTCTCTGAAAGTTGTAAGGAAAATTACATGGTCAGTTTTATGATATCGAAGTAACTTCTGTATTTTTCCATATTGACATTTCCCCAAATCAATGTTTTTGCAAAAATTATAAATGTTAACAATTGACATCAATGTTTGAAAGTACACAGTAAGCTATATTGAGTCAATTTTAAAAACATTAATTAAATTGTTGCTAGGAAACAGGTGAATTTTGTAATGGCTGTTCCAATACATGTGCAGTACTGCTGCATGAGAAATAGACTTTTGATCCGAAATTGCTCAACATTGATACAAATGTATTTTTATGATTATTTTCTCCCAGGTTATATTTTTTTTCTGAAATTCTATTCACTGATTAACACAGTTCCACCTGCTTATCCAATTTATCCATTACTGTACTGATATATTGGAAAAATTACACTAACACTTTGTAGTTCAAAGCTCTCTACACAAGAGTTCTGAAGGGTCACGGGATGCAAAATATTAATTTTATTTCTCTCTCTACAGATGCTGTCAGACCTGCTGAAGTTCTCCAGCAATTTCTGTTTTGGTTGTGAAGATTTTCCCTGTTATTCCAATTAGATTACTGGACTATACAATACCATTGTCTGTTGCTACCACAGACAATTCTGAACAAGTATAACTTCGTGCCAATTTTCTTCGTATAGCAGTGATCAAAGCCACAATTTCTATTTAGTATATTTCCTCCTCACTCTGATCAGCTCTACCTTTTTTTTGGTCTCTGTATACCTCTTCATGGCATCACATAGTTTTAAAATTTCCACAAGTGCATTTTATTGAACATGCCACACCTATGTGCATAAGTGATGACAAGTTGATGTCTTCAAACTTCTTTAATTTTGATGCATTAACTTTAAAGTCTTAAAGAAGGAAACTCCTATATCTTCCACACTTTAGGATGGCCCAATTGTTTACATGAATAAATGAATGTTTTATGACAATTCTTACTTTCCTGTATATGGTTATCTTATGAAATTTTGGTTTTGACATGATCAGCTCCAACAGGCATGAAATTTCCCGTAAGTTAGCCTGAACAAATGGCAGTTAAGTCTCTCTGCTAACCCTCAGCTATCAGTGTGACAAAATGTAGATTTGCACTGCACCATTTTCATCAGTTAACACTTTACAATTATTGCATATTTGCAACTGGGTTTTGAATTGATTTCAGAGTGGAACATTTTGAAGGAGAGACTGTCAGAATCCAAGGACTTGAATGCCAGATGAAATGTAGCTCTAGGCTCCAGTACAAAATCAAACTGTTTAAAAAGATATTCAGTAATGCCTTGGACCTTCCTTCAAGTCACATTTTGAACTTACTTCTCTATAGCCTTTATTACCCATAACTCCACAGACAAACTTAGTTGCTGTTGTTCCAAAATACCCTGGTGAAACAGCCTTCAAATTTTGTCACAATTCATTTGAGCTAGGGCACTGGAACCAGACCCAGAAATGTGAACATTTACTGACCTGCCGCAAACCTAAATTTGCCATCCAGGATAGAAATGAACTATACTAGGTTTCTTCAAAAGCAATGAGGAATATCTCTATTGTCACATTCTGAATAGCAACAAGAACAGATTTTGTAAATATGTGACTTAACTTTTAAGATACACACGGGGGGGAAAAGAAACCTGACAGACTGAAAACATTGGTGGGGGGGGGGGGGGTAGAAAAAGGAGTAGTCATAGGAACACATTTCTGTATCACCAGTTCAAAATCACAAAACTAGATCAGTTGGTTTCAAAGTTGAAAACACATGCACTAATCCCTTGACTGTAAATTGCATTGGACCCCATTTTTCTCATGAGGTTGGTAATCTGCTCATTTAATTTGAAGCTCTGTTTCCATCGTCTGTTCATAAATTTACTATGGTCATTGTCCCTTCCATTTTGTTATCCTATCCTATCAGCTTCAGCCATTTTTTTACATTCAATCTGCATAAAACTGCAGTATATCGCTTTTTTTGTTGTGTGAGCAGGAAAGTAAAGCAATGTTCACTATTAAGGGTGCCAGCTCCCTGTGTACATTATCATATAGGGTCTGATCTTCCTTTACTCAAACAAATCCATTCTTGGGTGCCTCTGCCTGGAGAGGACAGAGGTCTCCCAGTGTAGAAGTTGCTGGTTAACTTGTTGGATGACTCCATTGTGTTAGGCCAGTCGAAGCCCAGAAGCCCTCTGTGTCGTTGTCACTCATCCTAACATTGGAATCCAATGAGCTCAGCAGCCCCAGCTCCCCTGCCATCTGCTGTCCGTCTGGCTGGTTGGGCACTTGTAGTTATATTTTCACATACACAATGCCTAATCCTGTCCTGATTCCAGTGCCATATATGCCACGTAGCTGTGCCACATCCACAGCTGGGTATTAGTACCTGTAGGGACATTTGGCACACACGTATTTACTCATCGTCACTGCAATCACTGTAGTCATTTCATCTCTGGTTCTGTTCTGCTGGCAAGAGATTTCCTCAAAATAGCCATGTAGGGAACTTGTAAAATACACTAAGCATTTTCCTTCAGTGAAAGCCAAATAATACGAAAAATATTAGCAAATCTCATTGGTCCACCCTGCAATATAATCTGGGAAACAGAAAATACTTGGGTATCTGGTCATCACCAGATTTCCTGTTATTTAATTGTACTCTTTTCCCATATAAGGCTGCATCCAGGATAATTATCTTCCAGTGAACTTTAGCTTTATTGCAACTTCCTGCTGCCCCTACTGGGTTCCAAATTATATTTTGTTTTGTCGAGCTAAGATACATCATATGCTCCAGGTGATCGTCATTGTGCACTATACCAAATGCATGCCTACTGGCCATGTGTATGATTAGCTTCCTTCCCCGTTAGCAGTTTGGCTAGTATTGCAAAATCTGTGATCTGGCTTAAACCTGATTTTTAAAATCATTATTTGGGGTCAAGCAATGTTCAGGGTGATCAGTTTGTTTAAAGTGTACATTTCTTGGCCATACACAATCATTTCACATCAGCAGCCTGTGGGCCTTAGTGCTCCCTGGACTACTGTGTTTGTTGGAAGTTGACCATATTTGAATTACTACTTCTTCAACCTTGGAATGAAAGCTTGGAACTTAAAAATCTGGAGAGCTTCATCCACCATTTATAGCAAAATGTTTTAGGTGTTCAGTTACACTGTCACCCTTATCCAGTAAGTTGCAGCTTTAAATTTAATTCGCTTCCGTCACTTGCAGGATTTTAGATTAACTGTCATCACTCACATTTCTCAGTTTTTTTAATCCCTTTTGGAATTTAGATTATCTAAAATATTTGTTTAAATTAGCAACATCCCAAATTAAAATAAATCCCCCAGTCTTATGAGAACAGTGGCAGTACAAGAATTCTCAAATCCTTAAACTTTACAGCATGTTTTTAATCCGAAATCAGTCCAGTCCAGTGTGGATTTCATCATTTGCCACACTATTGCTTTGAAACCACTTACAAAACAGACAACACAGGCTGACAAAGACAATGGCCTGCAAACACACCACTAAAGGAACTGTTTGCCCAGAGTAAAAGCAGAAAGTGCTGGCAAACTCGGCAGGTCTGGCAGCATCTGTGGAAAGAGAAAAACAGAATTTATGTTTCAAGTCCAATATGACTCTTCTTCAAAATTGAATCATGTTGGACTTGAAAAGTCAACTCTGTTTCTCTCTTCACAGACACTGCCAGACCTGCTGAGTTTTTCCAGCACTTTGTTTTTATTTCGGATTTCCACTCAGTGCCTCAACAAGAAATTACTTCAACGCAATGTTTCAGATACAGCAGCAGACTTTCACAATCAGTCTGAGTATTCTGAATGAGTTGTATATGTGCCTTTCCAAAGGTCCAGAGAACATGCTATCCAGGTCTTCACTTCATCCCATGTGCCTTGATCTAGTCTTCTTTCCTCTGGTTGGCTGAGGTTAGCGTGGTCAATAACAATAGCTGGAGTCTCAGCTTTTGATCAATCTGGAAAGTGATGATATGACTTTACCCTTTTGTCAATTTCTTTATCCCTATAGCTATCATGTCCTGTTCCTTGTAAATGAATTAAACTACACGTTCGTTTTTAACAGCCCCAAACATTATCCTCTTTCCCGCAGTTGGTTTTACAGCACAAATGATCTCTGTGTTTCTGAGGTACATTACAGCAATGATTCCATTGGATAATGCATAGTGAAATTAAAAGATTCTGTGACCCTCAAAATTGCCCAATTGTTCCTAACCAGACTTTACAAATCAATGTTGGACACCAAGTTTATAACTTGAACAAAAATGATTGAATTATTATGGATAATGTAACTTTTGTTCTGGACCAGACCAAACCTCCTGCAAATAAATCATGAAGATAGCCTAGACTCTTACCTTTAAATAAGATAAAAGCTAGTGTAAAGGTTCTGTGTTCCAGATGTAATACGATTAGTCACACTATTCCGCTTTAAGCAAAACCCACTTTATTCCTAACCCTCAGTTAAAATACAGACAAAAGAAAGAATTGGTATAACTTTAATGCTATTGGAGTACTTAACAGAATAATAGATTGTGTAGTTGCTAAACAGAAATTGTTCCAATACAGTAACATCCCACAAACACACCCTTAGCAAAGGCAAATTCAGTAAAATAGATTGTCTCATGTGTGATTCCTCCAGCAGAGAGAAAGCTAGCTTTTAGCTGTAACAAAGAGAAGAACAACAGCTTCTACATCCAACTTCAAACCTACAGCAACTACTGAATGCTAAACTAAAACCCTGGTTCTGTCAGAGCCTGACTCCATCCATTTATCCTACTTCTATTGTCCCAACTTTAAAAATAAAACTCAAAGCCTCACAAGCTATTTCATTTATTGGCTTGAAACAAACTGCTTTCCACCTCTGTCTCAACCTCTCTTCTACCTTAGAGAATACAGATAAGCAACAAGGCAATTTAATATCTATGATCTAAAGCCAATCCTTTTGATCATTTAATCACCAGTTGTACACAGAAACAGACAGATACAGTTAAGGGATAATTTAAAAAGTGAAAGAATTGTAATGCTCCAGTTGAATAAACAGTCTCCAATGATGCATACCAAGCTTTCGTGAAATCCTTGAATAACAGGTTGTTCCTAGTTATATAGAACTGTATGTCTTACTTGAATTTTGAAGTCACTGGCTAATGCAAACAGTTTCAGCAGACCTCTGGAAATATATTTACTTATTTTTTATAGAATGGGATTCTTTTCTCAGCATGTTCAGCAACTTGATAATGTGATAGAAAATGAGAACAAGACTAAAACATAGCAGCAGTCTCCAAAAGTTTTCAAAAATCACCGCTGCCTCCTGCTAAAATCCAGTCAGAACTGCATCTCTCTTTTCCTTTTCCAATCAACATTCTGCATGGTTGGTTGCTTAGCACTGGTCCTCGCTTGATTGACCAATTCAATCTCCAACTAACTGCTGGACCTGAGTGTAGCAACAGTTCAGTGCTGATTTTTTTTTCATCCATGGTATTCTCAGAATAATAATTAAGTTGCAATATTTTCCAGGCAAAATAGCTGCTTTGCCCTCCTCCTTTAAAACCAGGTTCAAAGTTCAACTCTTAACCTCCACTCATAGCTCTAAACCAAATCAAAAATAAATAAAAAAGAAAAGAAAAGTAGTGACAGCCTCTACAAGACTCTTGGAGTCTTTCTCAATCCCTGTCCAAAGCTGCTACATCACTGGCTTTGTATCTCCTGCAAATTTTGTAATTATTTTTCCAATGCAACCCAGCTGTTCTCTAATGTCTCTCATCTAACTCCTTTTTTACAAAATAATTAAAGTGTGTAATCAAATATAATAAACTTCAAAAATACACACAGATTCTAAATTTAACAAAGATTTATCACAGGAACATGGATAATCATGATCATTGAATGTAGAATGAATCTTAGCAATGAAAGTAAGCTTGCATAGGGTCATAGTCATACAACATGGAAACAGACCCTTCAGTCCAACTTGTCCATGCTGACCAAGTTTCCCAAACTAAATTAGTCCCATTTGCGGTTGGGACATCATGTTGCGGTTGTGCAGGACGTTGGTGAGGCCGCTTTGGGAGTACTGTGTACAGTTCTGGTCGCTCTGCAATAGGAAGGATATTATTAAATTGGAGACGGTTCAGAAAAGATTTACAAGGATTTTGCTGGGACTGGCAGGTTTGAGTTAAAAAGGAGAGGCTGGATAAGCTGGGACTTTTTCCTCTGGAGCATAGGAGGTTGGGGTGCGACCATATCGAGGTTTATAACATAAAAGGGCATAGTTAAGGTGAATAGCAAATGTCTTTTCCCAAGGGTAGGGTTGTTCAAAATTAGAGGGCATATTTTTAAGGGGAGAGGAGAAAGATTTGGAAGGGGCCTGAGGGGCAACTTTTTCACACAGAGTAGTTCATGTACAGAATGAACTGCCAGAGGAAGTAATTGATGCAGGTACAGTTACAACATTTAAAAGACATTTGGACAGGTACATGAATGAGAAAGGTTTGGAGGGATATGGGCCAAACACATTTCCAAGTAATGTACCTGAACCCCTGGTCTCGCCGTACTAACCTGAAAAGCAGTGCAGCAATATGAGTTTCAAGTATCAATGGCTTCTTTTTTCTTTCACATTGGTTCTTTGTATTAGCAAGATTTTAGTAATGCTTTCTCTACCTATTTTAAAGCAGAAAAGTCAAATGTACTAATTTATTTGCACTTTTCAAAAATATTTGAGCCTCATTAACCTGATGTTAAAAATGCATTTTTCTAATTCAGATCTGCTTGTAATAGGCATGAAATCTCCTCTGTACTGTGACATGATATAATAAATCTTGCAGTCAGAATTGACACTGTTTAACTACTCTTTTTGGGGTTTGTTCACAATACTCACGAGAAGTATGGCAGGATTTTAAATAGTGAATCGAATTCTGGATAGGCATCTTCCAAAATGGAATGATCACGATCTCACTGATCTAAAGGTTTATTAGGTAAATGAGAAGCTGGATTTAATAGGCCAAAGTGCCCACTGCTTTATTCATAGGATTGTAAATCTTGGCATTATTATCCCATTAGTGGCCTGAGATGGATAGTGAAACTAAGTTACAGTGCATTACTAATCAAGACTAATTCACCATTCATACTACAATGTGTAACTATTTTTACAACATTTTCTGCAAATTACAGGAGCTGAGCTCCTCTTTGCTGTTAACCTAACTGAAAGGAATCTGTCTCTGACCCCTTTCTGCACCACGTTAAACAGGCACCCATTCTTTTTTAATTATTTGTATCAGCAAATGTTGCCATGACAGCACATTCTGTAACGCAGAATAAATGCTGTACATTTCTATTACAGTGAAATGTCAGCTTCAAAAATAAATGTAAAGGGAAGCGTCAAAAGAGTTTAGAACAATCTAGGTTATTAGAAAAATATCAATGTAATATGATTCATAATGGTGTTTAATTTTCCTGAATGAGCTTTTTGAAATGCTTATGTAACATAATCTTAAAGTAAATAAAGATGTATTAAGTACTATACATGAAGGACATGGTGCTGATTGTGTGTCTTTAAATGCATGCAATTCTATTATCTCACACTTATTTATAATCTTTCTGGAAATCCAGGCCAAAGACCAAATTTCTGACACGTAGATGGAAGTTGTACATTGAAACTTAGGGAATCTCCATTGTAGCAATCTCTGAAGAAATTGCCTGGGACATTGAAGATTCTGCTGGGTAATTCTTCACACATGGAAGCCTCCAAAAGTCTCTGTTTAAATCAGAGAATTTGAAGACTCCAGTGAAGTTAGGCAAAACATTACTTTTGCAATAGTTAGACTATGAAATGCACAGTCTAACTCCTGAGTAGCTGTTTAACTGAGCCCACAACTTGCATCACACGCCCCCTCCAGACATCTTACCTTCTCTAGACTCTGAACTGGCACCCCCTCTCACCCCCTGAACCTGACAACACCCAGCATTGAATCTGACAACTCCCTTTATGCCTGGAACCCTACCCCTTGTTTTCCCCCCACTGCCAGACCAGAATCCCTTCCTCCCTCCAGATTTGACACCCCTGCCCCATCCACTAACTCCCCCCTCCCTCTTAGCTGTTGACCTGACAGCAACCCACCTCCTCTGGTACCAGACTGACCCCTGCCCACTCCTGGTCCAATATGCCAGGCCCTTGCCGCTGGACTTGATCCTACTCATTCCAGAGATCCTACTCTGGAATCATCCACCTCCTTCATACATTTGGCATTCTGGAACCTCATTCCCGAGCACTGTACTCCCTACCCATTTAGCACCCTACTTACCTGCTAATTATTTACTTGGCACCAATAAGAGACAATCTAACCACCATCCCTTGACATTCAATGGTGTTGCCATCACAGAATCCACTTCTGTCAACATCCTGGGGATTATAATTAACCAGAAACTCAATGGACTCACCACATAAATGCAGTAGCTACAGGAGCAAGTCAGAGGCTAAGAATTCTGTGGCAAGTAACTCACCTCCTGAATCCCCAAAGCCTGTCCACCATCTACAAGGTACAAGTCAGGAGTGTGATGGAATAGTCCTCACTTGCCGGATGAGTGCAGCCCCAACAACTCTCAAGAAGCTTGACACCACCCAGGACAAAGCCATCCTCTTGATTGGCACCACATTCACAAGCATCCGCTCCATGCACCACTGACGCTCAGTAGCAACACAGTGTACTATCTACAAGATGCACTACAGAAATTCACCAAGGATCATCAGACAGTGCCTTCCAAACTCACGACCACTTTCATCTAAAAGGACAAGGCCAGCAGATATATGGGAACACACCACCTTCAAGTTCCCTTCAAATCATTCACCATCCTGACTTGGAAATATATTGCCATTCCTTCACCGTCACTGGGAATTCCCTCACTAATGGCATTGTGGGTCAACCCGCAGCATATGGACTGCAGTGATTCAAGAAGGCAGCTCACCACTTCCTTATCGAGAGTAACTAGGGATGGGCAATAAATGCTGGCCAGCCAGGGATGTCCACAAATGAATAAAAAAAACAAATCTTAGCCTCCAAACATATATTCCTTCTAACTGCAGTTGTCAAAGTGGCTCTGTGATTCTGGACTTTTACATTTCAGAATATAGCAGCTGACTGCTCAAAAATAGGAGGCATGGTTTGCTTTCTCCTGACAGTTCTGCACTATGCAGGAACTGTCAGAATCAAAGTTCAGCTCTATATTTCTGAAGGAGCCTTGATCAGAATCTTCCATCAGAAATATGGAGCTCTTTTGTAGCTTAAAAAGAAGAATAGCTGGAGGTTGTCACCCCTCAGAAAGTCTGGCCCTATATTTCTTAAGGAAATTAAAATCAGTATTACACCCTGAAATCTTTTGGTACAGCATATAATCTTGGTTTATAAATATACTGGAAGCAGGAATGTTTCTTATGTCAGCTCATCACTGCCCAGGTCCTGGTTAAGAGAATGCAGGATGGCAATTTATTTTGTTGATTACAGTATGAAGTCAGTGGTCTGAATTTCTTTTCAGTTTTTATTTTGTTTTAAAAACAATTTATGTTGATTACATAACCATAAAAATTAGATTGACTTTCCACAGATGATGAGATGATTTAAAATAAAACGGTGTGCTGTCTTCCAGGAGAAGATTCTTCTAACATCCAAAATGTATTTAGGCCAACTTCACACTTCTGTGATGTTACAGTTTGTGAATGGAGACCTGACATCTTGTCTAGTACTTGGCACTGCAATTTATATCACTTACAAGCTGTTTGTGACCCATCATTCTTCTCTTATAACAACTGCAATGGATTAGTGTGTTTGTAATATTACCTTTCTCAAAGAACAATTTGAGAAGTATTCATTGCCTATGGAGAAAACAACCTGGTCACTGTTCTTACCTTGACACATTTCCTCACTGGAGGTAGCTCTAACCTGAAAGTGATTGAAACCCTTAATACAATAATGACTGGATCTATGCACCTCTAGTACCTCTGTTTTATATACATAATAGAGCATTAAAAGATCATGCAGCATCAAGTGTTTTTAACCTTGATTATTGTGGTTTCGATGCCAGGTGAAAAAGGTGCTTACCTGTGTATCAAGTAGATATCAATTAGCAATGCTAGAGGATTAAGGGATTTGTAGTGAAAGATAATGGAGTTGCCAATCACTGTCATGTCTGAGGCAGTAAACACTATTCCTCAGGCACTTGAATATTCCAAATAAACAAACCATTACATTCCTTCTGGTTTACAAAAATAAAAAAAAGACGTATTTATATAGCACCTCTCACAATTAAAGTTGTGACAAAGCTTTTTACAATCAATGAAGCACTTTCAAAATGTGGTCGGTGTAATTGAGGAAATGCTGTAAGCTACTCAAATGCACAAGAGTTCAAACAACAGCAATGAGAATAAGACTGGTTAATCTGTTTTCCTGATGTCAGCTGAGAAATAACTATTTACCAGGATAACTCCCCTGCTCTTCTTAAAATGGTATCCACCAGAGGAGTCAATAGGACCTCAGCTTAATGTCTCAGCCCAAAGGTGACACCTGCAACATCTCTGTGTCAGTATTGCACTTCAGTACCAGTATCAATGTTGATTTTTATTTCTAGTCGTGAATCAGGACTGGGGCTTGTACCTACAATTTCTTCACTTTGAGGTTAGTGTAGAGTAATGAGACAGCGCTATGTATGATGATGCAACAGTATCAACAGTTATGTGCAAGAGTCTGAGAAGAGAGATGGAATAGTCTGTACAAAAGCAAGGTGTACTCACCTAGCAGTATGCTATGTATATCATATAAAAAGAGGAGTTTGGAAGAATCCTACAGAATTCAAGCTTCAGTTACTCAGAGGTAGAAGGAAACATTCTGGAACTGGTCACACGTGGCAGAAGAGATATCCAAATATTATTCAAAGTGAAACCAAACCACAATCATTAGAACAGTGATGGGGGCTTCAATCTAACACCAAATTGCCAAAATCCACAAGGAGAAATTGGCAGAAGTGTTTATCCTCTGTTGTGAGACCAACTACTAACAGTTTGCGGTTAGGATAGAATGCAGCCTTGAATGTTCCTTTCCATACATTGTCTCAGAAGTGGTCTAAATAGTGGTGCCAAAGGGTAAACCAACTGTTGAATCTTAACGAGGAGATGCACTTGTGTTAACAGCAAGATTTAGCTTATTGCAAGATAGCAATAGATACAACTTACATGAACTAGTTCAGCCATAATTAAAAAGTCCGTTATGACCCAGGAATGACACATTTGTCTCCACTGGGGCATTGCACTAGAACTTCCTGGTTCTTCACCCAAGACTTTGAGATAAACAGGTTGTATTAGGTGCCATCCAATCTTCAACATTAACTCTCTTTCAAAGCCATTTTATTCAAGAGACATTTTTCAAGGGAAGAATCCAAAGACTTTCTTCGAGAAACACACGACAACAGGAGAAATGTCAGCACCAGTGAAGAAGCCACTGCCCCTTCTGTAGTTGTTTGAAAACCCAATGGCACAGAGACAGGCCAGCACTGAGAGTTGTGGATAAAGCAATTCCAGAAGTATCAAACAGAACTGGGTTTGCATGCAAATGAGCAGAAGCACCAGGTTAATACATTGTTGTATGCAGTAGGGCCTATTACCGAAATGCCCTCAAGACTGGTGTCTGCAGATTTTTAAAGCCATCTTAAAAGCATTTGATGCATGCTTCAATGCAAAAAAGAACTTCATAATCAAGAAAGTGTTGTTCAATCTGAGATCCCAAAGGCCAGCTGAGTCCAACAAATTGTCCTTCACAAACTTGTGTAAACTAGTCAATTGTTACACAAATAGCACATTCAAAGATGAATGTTTTAATGATGTATCATTGTCAGAGATTGCAATGACAGACTGTGAGATTTCTTTCAGACAGAAGAGTTAAATAAGCATTTCAACATACTGGACAAGATTAGCATAAGAAGCAAAATTGGGGTATTATTGGGGGAAATATTGAAGCTTTGGGTTATTCAGTAGATGACAGCCTCACCTACTTAGAATTGTGCCAAAGAACGAGAAAGCCTGCAGTAGCTATTTTAAATTGCTCAAACTGTGAAGCTGAAAAGCAACACAGAAGGCACAATGGTCCAGCAAGGGGTGTAGAATGTTTTCAATGCAGAAAGCCAGGACACTTAAACATTCTGCAGTCTAAGATTATAATTAAAGGACGAATACAGTGAATACCTCTGAAAAGCAGACAGTCAGGAAATTAGGAACAAGGAAAGACACAAGAATGTAAACATCCAGCCATCAAAGATTAACTTGTAAGGTCCGAGTTGTAGAGATCACCACCACATTTGGACACATGGTGTGAGGGATTAGCAAGGCCCACCACACCTTCTATGATGTGTCTTGTGGCACAATGGTAGTGTCCCTGCCTCTGAACCAGGATATGTAGGTTCAAGTCCCACCTATTCCAAAAGTGTGTAATAACATCTCTGAACAGGTTGATTAAAAGAAAAAAAAATCTTATGTAATCAAAGAATGTCTTCACTGAGTACAAGCACATGTGTACATCTGGCTCTTCTGTAAAATGTAGACGAAGTCCTAAAGCCAGACAATGAGGCAGAATTCAACCCGCCAATGGATATACTTCGTCAGAGGTTTGGAAGTCTTCAGACATGAATATTACATTAAGTTGCTTCAAATTGCTTAGTTGATATGGCTGTACACTCCCAGGAGAGTTCCACGGGAGAAACTTAAAGAGGAATCTGATAGAATATTACATAGAGATATGTTATCACTTGTCATGGAGCCAACTAGATGGTGACTAGGGGTCAGTACACTTCACAAGGTGCAGGGTAATCTCAGGACCTAACATAATAAAATAAAACTGTTCAGAAGGAAATCCATCCTTAGTTTGTTACAGTTTGGCAAAACTGGTCAAAATTATCTCCATTAAACATGATGTTAATAACTGGTTTTAGTAGATGACTCTCAAACATGAATCAAAACTGTTAACAATTTTTATTATGCCTTTCATGTGATTCTGTTTTAACTACCTTCCCTTTGTTATATCATCAGCAACTATGGGGATAATCCTGTGGATCATGTCAAAGATTCTGAAAGGGATAAAAGGTATAATTTGTCATATGGATGATGTACTTATCCATGCCACCACGAGGTGGCAGCAGCACATGACAGAAGGCAATAGGTATCACATTAAATAAAAGCATGAATTTGCAAAAAGTACCATTGAATTCTTGGAACACAACACAATTACAAAAGCCACCAGTAACTTCTCTCACAACACAATGTATTAATACCGTCCAGAGATTCCTCAGAATAGTCTATCAGGTTGGGAAATTAATTCCAAACTTAGCTACAGTCACTGAAACTTTGAGGGACATTTAGCAAAAAAGCCAGCAATTGTTTGGAAAATTGAGCAATCCACAATATTTTACAAAGTAAAAGAGGGGCTCATCTCTTCAGATATGTTTAAGCATATAAGTTGAGATTGCCCGTGAAGATTGCATCTTCAACACACCATTTATAAGGCACAAGTCAGGACTGGATTGGAATATTCCCTACTTGCCTGGATGGATGCAACTACAAAATCACTCAAGAAACTTGACACCAATCAGGACAAAGCAGCCTGCTTGACCATCTATGAAATCTACAAATATTCACTCCCTCTACCACTGTCACTCAGTAACAGCAGTGTGTACCATCAGCATGATGCACTGCAGAATTTACCAAAGCTCCTTATGCAGCACCTTAAAAATCCATGACTTCTACCATCTGGAAGGATAAGACAGCAGATACATGGAAACACCACCGTCTGCTAGTTTTCCTCCAAGCCACTCACCATCCTGACTTGGAAATATACCACTGATACTTCAGTGCTGCTGGTTCAAAATCCTGAAACTTCCTCTGTAACAGTATTGTGGGTCTATCCACCCCAGTAGACTGCAGTGGTTCAAGAAAGCAGCTTCCTGCCACCTTCACATGGGCAACTTGTGATGAGCTGCAAATTCTGTACAAGGCAGTGAATGCCCACTTTCCATAAATGATTTTTAAAAATATTTTCACAATGCAAATCAGAAGCTATGGATCAGAGATTAAAAGTGCAAAGGGACTCATCTTGAACAAACTGAACAGCCATGATCCTATCGCGTTCGGAGTCCATTTGGAACACTCTGGCAAGAAGAAAAGTTCGAATATTATTCGAGTCTACAAGAACGAATGAGTTTGAATATCACAAACTTATGATGGTGAAAGGAAGCTACATTAATCGCTTCACAGAATAGTGATTAAGTCACTGAACTGATTGATTGCCTAACGATGGCAAGAACGTGATCTGAGATAACTGTAACGGTTTAACTTATGGGGAATTTGCTGATGTAGTAGGAAGATAATGGGAATATAAAAGTTTAAGGAAAGCTTAAGGAGTGGCAAAATGGTTAGGGCTACTTTCTCACAGTACTGGGGGACCTGGGTTTGATTCCAGACTTAGATGACTCTTCTTGTGGAGTTTGCATGTTCTCCCCAGGTCTGTGTGGGTTTCCTGTGGGTTAGCTCAAGTTTCCTCCCACAAGTCCAAAAATGTGCAGGTTAGATTGACTATGCTAAAAGTTGCTTCATTATGTCCAGGGATGTGCAGGTTAGATGGGTTAACCATGATAAAATTCCCAGGTCGTGTTATGGGGTGGGGTGGATCTTGGTGGGATGCTTTTTGGTGGGTCAATGCAGACTCTTTCTGCACTGCAGGGGATTGTATGGAATGGTTTAAAAGAATAGTTTTAAGAATGTACTTAATGAGAGAGGTAAAGTCATGAGAAAATTATATGTTTAAGAATGTAACAGTGACATCAGTAGTCACGAACAAAAGTCTGAGAAGTGAGGTGGAACAGTTTGTACAAGAGAGAGATTTATTTACTCAGGATGTATTACTGTTTAATGGAAGGAATTTTTAAGAAACCTAACAGAATCTGACTTTAGTCATTACTGGAGGGTGACCTTTCTAATCCACAACAAATTACCCAAAGGAATATTCAAGTATTATTTAAAGTGAAATTAAACCACAAACTGGTTAGAGTGCCACTGCCTGAAGCAACTACTACCTAACCCCATACTTTAAAGTTGAGAAACACTGACACGACAAATTGTAAAACAACAAAAGGGTTAAAATATCTCCAATCACAAGCAATATGATTTCTATTAGTTACAGAGCAATCTGGCTCTCAACGACTGCTGAAATCTTGGAGGACAACAATTTAGTTTGTGTGTCCATTGTTGAAGGCTTTCAAATTGCTTTATTATGTCATGAAGTTGAATATTAAATGTCAAAAAGTGTTTAAAGTCATACTTGTGTCTTGACTGATCTCCACAAAATATGGAGATCTATTTTTTTCTGATGAAGGGTCTAGGCCCGAAACGTCAGCCTTTCTGCTCCTATGATGCTGCTTGGCCTGCTGTGTTCATCCAGCCCTGCACCTTGTTGTCTCGGATTCTCCAGCATCTGCAGTTCCTACTATCTATGGAGATCTATCTGTTTTGTTTTAAAAACATTTCAAGTATTTTTGTTCTTTTGTTTTGCATACTCAGCAGAAGAATTCAGAATGAATAAATAGAGGGAATCTGCACTTATTATGCAATTTAAAAAATGTTTCATTGTCCAGCAGCCTGCTTCTGTTTATCTTTTTTAGCTCAGTTCAGAGTTGCTCATGAGAATGAAGGAGTTTAATTTTTTTGTTGTTACTTATATCTTGTATCAATTCTGCATTTTTGGAGTTAGTTTACAGAAAGAAGTATGTTTAAAATAAGACTAATTATAACAGCAAAGGTTGAACAATGGTAATCAGCAATGCAAATCCGAGTCAACGTTCCCTGTCTATTACATGCCAACCTTAAACTGTCCCCCTCAATCCCCTGCAACACGCATGCAGTTAGTTGTAGAAATTATGTATAGTCCACATTTTTAAACTATTAAACAGTACAATTCTTACACAGGACACGAGCATAACTGGAAAGACCTGCATTTGTTGCCTCGTCCAAACTTAACTTGAACTGAGTAGCTAACTGGGTCATTTCAGATGTAGGTTAAGAGTCAAGAGTCTATTTAGATAGATTGAACTTTTGAATTCAACCCTAGCAGCTGAGCATTAGTTGCTGCATCTGCTGTGATGGGTGGGTATATATAATTTCTGTTTCTTGATAAGAGGATCATAAAAGTTTTATTGGAAACTAGGACTACTCAGCCCTCCAGCAACTTAGCAAGTTTTTCTCACGAGTACCCAAACCAAACAGATAAACACCCTAGATTCAAACCATGTCTGTGCTGAGTTCACGAATCAGATTAAAAAAAAGCATACTTGGAGATGTATTTGAGCTGTGAAAATACACTTCATTTCTATCAAAACCAAACGAAATGAATGGCTTAACAATAGTTATGGTTTCACAATTGAAAAGTCCCTGATTTTATTCATTTTCTTTTCTGAGAAAATGTTTGTGCTCATGGGAGAACATAGAATGAAGGAGCACTGTTTAAAGATGAGGAGTCTCTTACTTAGGCTTAGAAGAAGGCTGTTCTCTCAGAAGTCTTTGGAATTCTCTTCCGCAAAGAGCAGTGGAGGTTGTGTTACTCAACACTCTCATCATGTTGTATGAGCTATTCGTTGCTATTTGCTGCTATCATCCTCCTTTTCGGTTGAGATCTCCAAGTACTGCTTCAGCTTGTGTGGTAAAGAAATACCACCAGGTAGTCAAATGAAGCGAGACTCATGTCTTAAACAAGATGTATTTTATTGCATAATAACAACCATATGCAAGTTACATTGGTATACTAGACATTGTTACAAATACTATGAGGAAGGTCCAAGATGGTAGCTCCATCTCCTTTAAGATCCAGAGCTGTTCTTCCATCAAAATCCATATGACATTATCATATTGTGTGATGATTAATGCATTTTAAGAATTAACCGTTTCAGATCATAACACCTTATTCACCATCTCCTCCAAGCTTTTTTTCCATTATTTATAATTACACAATTATATACCGTCATTCACAAATTTAAGTAGCCTGTTTGTTACTATTCAGCCAAGATGTATTCCCGTTGGATTTAGAAGATTGTTAGGTCTTTGGCTTGAAGACTGTTGATCTTGATTCTGTTCCTGATAGTATGAGGTCTATCATTCATCTTCTTAATGATGATGCTCATTGGGTTTGTGCTAATGAAGTGTTGGTGGACAATTAATCTGCAGCTGGCTGGCAAAGGTTTTGTGTGAGACCACTGGATGTAATACCTGAAAATGGCAAAGAAACTTTAACCAGACTGGACAGGAATCTGTCCTGAGTACAAAAATAACAAGGTTGTGATGACCTGTCACCTCAACAGCAAGCAATCCACTGCAGATTATACCCCAAATATCAGACACGATTTGTGTGTTTCATTTTTGAAGAATTCATAAAGCCAGTTAAAAAGCCATGTTGAACTCTATTGAAGTGTGCCAGCCTGGATTCAAGCGTGAGCATGTGATGAAGGTCATGGTTGAAGAGCTATCCCCCAGTTATTCTTGTGTTGTAGGCAAAAACATTATCTCACATTGAGTCCTAGAGATCAGCTAGCTAGCAGCCAGGCAAAAGGCAAACAGTACAACAAAAGAACTCTTTCATCTTGAATGCTGGATTTGAATCACAGTCAAAAAGAATCAGAACCACAGAATCTCAAGCTCTTTTCAAAACTAAGGATCATGGCATCAACTGTTCAACTATCAATGTCGATGCTACTAGTAACCCTCAATGCAATGGCCACAATGCTTAATTATCCATTCTTCACAAACAATTCACAGATTGATCCCTATAAGCTTTTCTAAAAAATTTATCTTTTTGAACTCATCTCTTATTTCTAATTTGACAATTGTTTCTCTTTATTCTCGCATGTAGTAATTAATAAACTCATTAATTTTTTCTTAATTCAAGAATGCCTGGTTAAATTGGCTCCTTCTAGAACATGCGTGGGTTTCCTCTGGGTGCTCTGGTTTCCTCACAGTCCAAAGATGTGCAGATTAGGTGGATTGGCCATACTAAATTGCCCATAGTGTTCAGGGATGTGTAGATTAGGTGGGTTATAGGGGAGTGGGTCTGAGTGGGATGATCTGAGGGTCGGTGTGGACTTGTTGGGCTGAAGGGTCTGTTTCCACACTGTAGGGATTCTATGATTCTGTGATAAATTTAAATGGTTCAGCGAGAAACGTATCTCTAAGTGAGGGGATCCTTTTTATAATTTAGCTTGCTGCAATTGATAGAAGAGGTGGGTGAATGAAAAGGGAAGCCAGTTCATCTTCCCCTCATCTATGATATAACAGTTTGCAATTTCCTATTTGGAACTGTAATGAATTGGGGAA
Source organism: Rhincodon typus (assembly GCF_021869965.1). Taxonomy (NCBI): domain Eukaryota; kingdom Metazoa; phylum Chordata; class Chondrichthyes; order Orectolobiformes; family Rhincodontidae; genus Rhincodon; species Rhincodon typus. The sequence goes on from NW_025966572.1 coordinate 29,759, forward strand.
CATTGCCTTGTGTCTAGTTCTGACAATCGGAATGATAATACTAGGGTTTGATGGGGAACTGGATGGTAGGTCCAGCTCCTTCAAGATCCAGAGTTGTTCTCTCACCCACATCCTTTAGCTATTGTCATATTGGCTTGTGCCAAATGTACTAATCAACATTCACCCTTTCAGAGCAAGCAGCTTTTTACAACTGGGGAGGCAGCAACGTAGAATTAAGGTCAGAATTATAAATCAGTAATGATCTTATTGAATGACAGCACAGGCTCAAAGAACCAAACAGCTTATGTTCTTATTTTTCCCTCCTTTCAGGCTATTTTGAGACATGCAAATCCTGCTCCCTTGAACTTAATGTTTTATAACCGATCACGAGGAGGAGCACTACAAACAGTAACTGATTCTTATACATTTCTGTCCCCTTTCATTCTTTCATAGAGTCATAGAGTAATACAGCATGGAAACAGGCCCTTCAGCCCAAACTGGTCCATGCTGACCATGATGCCCACTCAGCAAGTTCCAGTTGCCTGCATTTGGTCGATATCCCTCTAAACCCTTTCCATCAATGTACCTATTCAAATGTTTTTTTAAATGTTGCTATTAAGAACATAAGAACATAAGAACTAAGAGCAGGAGTAGGCCATCCAGCCCTTCGAGCTACTCGTGGATTCAAATCCATTTACCCGCGTTCTCACCGTATCCCTTAATTCCTTTATTGTTCAAAAAAAATCTACCTTATCTTTAAAAACGTTTACTGAAGTAGCATCAACTACTTCACTGGGCAAGGAATTCCATAGATTAACAACCCTCAATTCAGTCCTAAATCTGCTCCGTCTAATCTTGAGGCTATGCCCTCTTGTCCTCGCTTCACCTGCCAGTGGAAACATCCTCTCTACTTCTATCTTATCTATTCCCTTCATAATTTTATATGTTTCTATAAGATCCCCCCTCAATCTTCTGACTTCCAATGAATATAATCCCAATCTACTCAGTCTCTCCTCATAAGCCAACCAACCAACCATTATTGTACCTGTCTCAACCAATTCCTCTGGTAGCCCATTCCATATACGCACCACTGTCTGCGTGAAGAAGTTGCCCCTCAGGTCCTTCTTAAATCTTCCCCCTCTCACCTTAAACCTATGCCCTCTAGTTTTCAATTCCCCATCCCTGGGAAAAAGACGATATGCATTCATCCTATCTATGCCCTTTGTGATTTTATACACCTCAATAAGGTCACCCCTCAATCTCCTACATTCCAAGGAATAAAGTCCTATCCTGGCTGACCGCTCCCTATAACTCAGGCCTACTAGTCCTGACAACGTCCTTGTAAATCTTCTTTTCACATTTTCCAGTTTAACCATGTCTTTCCTACAACAGGGTGACCAAAACTACCCAACTTATACAACTGTAACATAATGTCTCAACTCCTATACTCAATGCCTTGACTGATGAAGGCCAGCATGCCAAATGCCTTCTTTACCACCCTGTCTACTTGTGACACCACTTTCAACAAGCTATGTATTTGTACTCCTCGGTCCTTCTGTTGCACAACACTCCTCAGGACTTTACCATTTACTCTGTAAGTCCTACCTTGGTTTGACTTTCCAAAATGCAACACCTCACACTTATCTGTATTGAATTGCATTTGCCAATCCTCAGCCCACTTCTTCATCTGACCAAGATCCCTCTGTAATTTTTGATAACCTTCTTCACTATCAACGATTCTCCTAATTTTTTATCATCTGCAAACTTACTAATCATGCCTTGTACATTCACATCCAGAACATTTATCTAAATAACAAATAACAAAGGTCCCAGCACCGACCCCTGTGGCACACGACTAGTCACAGGCCTCCAGTCTTAGAAACAACCTTCAACCATCACCCTCTGCTCCCGCACCCTTGAGCCAGTTTTGAATCCAATTAGCTAGCTCTCCCTGGATCCCATGCGACCTAAACTTCATGACTAACCTGCCATCTGGCACCTTGTCAAAGGCCTTATAAAGGTCCATATAGACAACATCCACTGCCCTACCCTCTTCCATCCTCTTGGTTACCTCTTCAAAAAACTCTAAAAGATTTGTCAGACATGACTTCCCGTGCACAAATCCAAGCTGACTATCCCTGATCAGACCTTGACTATCCAAATGTTGGTTGGTCCTGTCCCTCAGTATTCTCTCCAATAACTTGCCTACTACTGATGTCAAGCTTACTGACCTGCAGTCCCCTGGTTTGTCTTTGCTACCTTTCTTAAACAATGGAACAACATTAGCTACCCGCCAGACATATGGAACTTCACCAGTCGCTAAAGATGAAGCAAAAATCTCTGCAAGGGCCTCTGCAATTTCTTCCCGAGCCTCCCACAATGTCCGAGGATGGACTTGATCAGGGCCAGGGGATTTATCCACCTTCATGCAATCTAAGGTTGCAAACACCTCCTCTCTGGTAAAATAAGTGCTGTCCAAAACCTCCCTACTTGCTTCCCCTATTTCCTTTGCAGCCATGATTCTCTCCTCTGTAAACGCTGAGAATATTCATTAAAAATCTCCCCCATCTCCAGTGGCTCCACACATAGATGGCCACGTTGATCTTTGAGGGGACCTATACTCTCCCTTGCCTCCCTTCTACTCTTAATATAACTAAAGAACCTCTTGGGATTATCTTTAACCTTATCTGCCAAATCCATCTCACACCCTCTTTTTGCTCTTCTGATTCCCCTCTTAAGTGTTCTCCTACACTTTTTATAGTCATGTAAGGATTCACTTGAGCCTAATAGCGTAAACGCAATGTGTGCCTTCTTCTTTTTCCTGACCCAGAGTGTCAATACCCCTCTTCAGCCAGGGATCCCTAAATCTGCCAGCTTTTCCCTTCCCCCTAACAGGGACATGTTGTCCCTGAACTCTTGATATTACATTCTTAAAAGCCTCCCATTTGCCACTCATTCCTTTTCCTTCAAACAGACTCACCCCAATCGACCGCTGCTAGATGCATTTGTGGCTTTTGTTTTGTAACCTGATTGTTATTGAACTCTCCTCATATGTCCTGTGTTATTTATTTCCAAGTCTAATTAAAGTGCTGTTTTGTGATTACTAAACCTATACTGAATAATAAGAGTATTAAATAGCTGATGTATGGGTAATCAATATTAAACTCTTCACATTCATTTTGAATATAGTGCGACATAAATTGTGGTTTAAAAGGAACACAGTAAATAGTACATCTTTTATTTATGTCCCAATCAGTCTTTCATCTTCTGTTATAAAATATTGGGATCATATGTTTGTTTTACTTTGCAAATTCAAAATGATATGAAGTTGTAATCTGGATTGTCTGGATTTTCAATGCTTTTCTCTATTAAATGATTGTAATACATTTGTCTATGAATGAATCTTTTGGAGTAAATAACACTGCAGTGTAGCCTTCCGGCTATGACTGTGTTTCTGAATGAAATTACATTCTAATTATTGATATTAAGTTAGATTCTACATTTGAAGATATTGTAAGCCTATTGAAATAGGATTTCTGTTTTGACATTCATTTTAAATAATTATTTGTAAAACAATTAAAAAGTTAACAGTTTTTTATGATTTTGCTGTTTTCCAGTCTGAATAGATTTTGCATCTTTAGCACAGTTGACATGATTAGACACAATGCAGACAGGCCTGGCTTTGGAGACCTGCCAGGTAGAGCAATGAGGACCTCCAAGGCTTTTTTACCTACTTTCATCAATCTATCATTTGATGGCTGTGGGTAGTGTCATTTCACCAAGGAAGGAGGATCATTTTGCCAATGTGTTCCTGGGAATAGGATTTTGTGCATTAAGTGATCCACTTCAAGTCAACAAGCGCATTGGAAAATATGCTTCACACATCACCTCGGGCAGTCTGGGCCAGACTCCATTGTCTGCAACCTTTCTGATCAACGCAAAGCAATTTGCCTCAAGGAAACACACTTCCTGCACATTCTTTCTTGGATAAAGACATTGCTTTCATACATTCCATCATTACGAAAATGGTAGCAAGACTGCTTTTCTGAAAGAGTAAAGGAAATAAAGTGCTCAATTCATCATTGTCAAGGCAAAGCTATGTTGTTTCAGTGTATCAGATGCAGTGTATGCTAATTGGACAAAATCAGTCAACCATGCAATAAGAAGTCTCTGTCTCTAAGCTACTGAACAAAAGGTTTCCCGATTGTGAAAAGTAACTGATTTTGGAGGCTAGATGAAATAGCAATGAGAACAGATTGCAAAGCACAAGTATCCTGCACCTGTTGATTGTGATTCAGGCAGCAAGCTAACTTTGTGCTGCCTGTTCATTTCAACGATTTCAACATCTACTTAGCTCTAACAACACTGTTGATTTGCTGGATACATCTACAGAAGACTAAGATTGCACATGGTTAGCCCCACTTAAAGCAAGCCTGCAGTGCAGCTGCAACAACAAGAACTGACTGCAATCTGGGAAACTCTGAAGAATGGTACAACATGGTAGATAGCAGGCTCTGAGGTTTTTGGATGTTGTACTGGATGTCTTGGTGGAGGAGTTGCGAAGGAAGGAAGATGTCCTGTATCTGCAAAAGTCCAGGAGACCCTTAAGACACTTACTCAGTGGGAGTGGGAACACATAGCCAAGGAGGTCAATGCTAGGATTTGACCAAAAGTATTGACTGCAGTGCCACAAGAAGCCCAATGATCTGACAGAAGTGGTCAATCAATAGATCAATCCTTAAATGGCATTCTTATCAGCTCCACTATGAGTTTGAATGAATGAACGAGTGATTTTCAAAACAGAAAAACAGTAAAATACAGCGAAAAGGATCTTTTGTGACTGGACCAATTCTCCTCCACCACGAAGTCCACACTGGGTCCACTCAAGTCCACACCTGGCTCCCTTGCTGCCACCAGTGACGTCTACGCTCAGACAAGAATTAAAAAGGAGAAAGGAAATAAAAGAAATACAGTCATAGCAGATGAACCTTGGCTCAGGAGTCTTACTCCGCTGTTATCTTGATAATGGAGTTTCAGTCACAACTTAATGCACCACCTCTCTATCACTCACCTAGCAACAAGCTCTATCTAGATATTCATATGCTAGCAAAGCTATAGTTCTTGAGCAGTTTACACTTTACACTGCCAATTATTAATCCATGATAACCATAACTAAATGATTACATTGTACTCCATGACAAAGGGCGGTAATGGTGTAAAAGTGATGTCTCTGGATGAGTATTCCAGAGCCCCAGGCTAATTTTCTGTGGAAATGGATTCGAATCCCACCTCAAGTAGATAATGACATTTGAATACAATAAAACCTGGAATGAAAATATCTATCCTAATGGCAACCATATAACCACTTATGATTTTTATAATCATCTGATTCACTGATACCTGCTTAGGGAAGGAAATCTGCTAACCTTATCTGGTCTGGCCTACTTGTGAATTTGGTCTCACAGCAATGTGTTTGACATTTAACTGCCTAGAGATCCAATCAGTTCAAGGTCAATTACCGATGGGCAACAAATACTGGCCCAGCCAGTGATGCCTATATCACATACAAGAATACAATACATACTTCATTTTTAGATGGTGTATGAGGAGTAGGGCTTGGGGTTAGGTGGAATGTCTAGCATACATGTATATCCAAAGCCTTATGGGGTGTGTGACTATTGTTCTGAGACCATTGAAATGACAGTAATGGACCTCTCAAATGGTAATGGTGATCTATTTCTCTCTCTCCCTTCTTTGCATTTGTAACACTATATTCTGCATTCTATTCTATAATCTGCTTGTGGAGCGCACAAACAGCACTTTTCACTGTACCTCAGTGCATGTGACAATAATAAACCAGATCAAAGCAAAGTATCTTCCATCAGTCTTCTTGGTGTTATCTTGCTTCTCCCTCATCTCACTGTCTTCTGATTTACAAGCAGCAGATAGTGTAAGCATTTACCTCTAACTCCATAACCACTTAGCTCAGGCTGACATTCTGCAAAACTAGCCGGATTACATAGATTATGAGGACTGCAAAGGTGTCACCCCGAGGAAAATAGAGTGACTGAACTGAGCACAAACCCACTGTCATCTCTCACAAAGACAAAATTAGTCAGCCTGCCAGTCAAGACTGCTGCCAGCTGTGCCAAGGTAGTAAAGGCTGTAACCAGAGCTTCTAGAACAGTGTTATCTACAGGTACCTGTGACACGTAATCCTGTGTCTTCTGAACCAATCAGACTGAAGAAGGAAGACTGAAGCAGAAGATGTCATTGAATTTATTATTCTCAACGTTACAAGTACAGAAAGAATAACAAAGGGAAAAGAATAATTTGACTAGCAAAGAAATAAATGATAAGAGAAAAAGCTTTTTTAAAATCAATGTCAAATTATAATGAAAATCTAAATACGTACGACACCACACTTTGAAAGATTAATTTTCAGTATGAGGGAGGTTGTTTGGCAGTAATTACAATTATAATTTTGCTGCTGAATGCCTACTCGTGCTGGAATAGATTAATTTTACTACTCTAGGGATACTAATTTATAACTTTTTTTAAAATACCTGTTCTGTTCCTTCATACAAACATTACTGACAATGCCAGTATGTGTTTTCCATCTCTAATTGGCCTTGAGAAGATGGGAGGTGAGCTGCCTTCTTAAATCATTGCAATTCATCATATGTCTCACATAAGTGAAAAGTTTGTGGTTGTTACAATGTATTTAAACACAGGGTGGAATTTAATGTTCAAACTGGGATTCACATTCACTGGCTGATAAACAATAGGAATTTAATGTTGAATATTTCTGGGAGGTCCAATGCAATTTTGCGTGAATCAGGCACTTACCTGGAAAGCCTCAAGTCTTGTGTTATATCATATCCAGCATAGGAAGGAAATCAGATGTAATCAGCTCTCCAGCATTAGCAGCACGACTGGGAGCAGTGACCACTACTGGTATTGGACTTAGAACATAAAACAGAACTGAACAGCACAAGAACAGGCCCTTCATCATGCTATGTGTGTGCTGACTGTAATCTCATTCTAAACTAATCCCATTTGTCTGAACATATCCCTCTATTCTCTGCCTGTTCACGTGTCTGTCTAAATGTCTCTTAAACTTTACTAACGTTACTACTTCTACTACCTCCCCAGCAATGCGTTTCAGGTACCTATAATCCTCTGTGTAAAAGAAAAACTGAACTCACACATCTCCTTCAAACTTTCATCCTTTCACCTTAAACCCATACCTCCGAGTTTTTGACATTTCCATCCTGGGGATAAAAGCTCCAATGTTCCATCCCATCCATGCCTCTCATAATTTTATGCACTTCTACCGAGTTGCCTGTCAGCTTCCGACAATCTGGTGAGAACAATCCAAGTTTATCCAATCTCTCATTATAGATAATACACTACAATCCAGGCAACAACCTACTAAACTTCTTTTGCACTCTCTCCAAAGCCTCCATATCCTTCCTATAGCGTGGAGACCAGAAATGCACACAATACGAAAAATGTGGCCTAGCTGAAGTTTTATATAGCTGCAAAGTGACTTGCCAACTTTTATACTCTGTGCACTGACCAATGAAGGCAAGCATGCTTTATGCCTTCTGTACTCACTTGTGTTGTCACTTTCTGGGAGCTATGGACTTGCACCCCAAGATTCCTCTGAGTAAACTGTGAACTTTGAATTGTTATGTTGTGTGTATTAGGTAAGAAAGAAAAAAAATGTGTATTTCTGTCGCACCTTTCACAGCTACTGAATATCTCAAAACAATTTACAGCCGATGAAAATCCTAATTATTTTTGAAATGTAGGGTTAAAATCCTGCTCCACCTGCCACCTATTATCGTTGTGCTGTGAATTGTATTTTAAAATTGGGTAGAATGTTCCTGATATGCATCATGACAATAAAATTTAGAGCATTACTCTTGGTCATTGAAATGTAAATGTTTTGAGAAGGACACTGGAAGAGTGTGACACGCACAATATTTAATACCTCTCTGGATAAGGCTATAACCTGCCTGAGGGGCTTTTCAAGACCAGGTTTGAAAACACACTTAATTTATATAGCAGGTGGTGTCAAACCCGAGTAGTGCACTCTTTTGGAGGATTGCACTCATCATGGATCCCACATGATACTTGTCTGAGATCAGGTGAAGAGCAAGTTCAGAGTTCTGTACCATTCTAATTTACAAAATTATTTTACCGCAGCACAACAATGACAGAACAACTGCAACAAGCCAATGCAAATATAAATGTGGAATATTTTACAGTAATTTAAAACTAAAGAATCAATTACAAAGAATGAAAGAATAGTAGGAGAGGAAGATGATG
>NW_025966573.1:0-8841 GCF_021869965.1 Rhincodon typus
GGCTCCATCCCTGCCTCTTCGACCTGTTTGTTTCCTCTCCACCTATCCTCTCCTCTATCCATCTTCTATCCGCCTCCCACTCTCTCCCTATTTATTTCAGAACCCCCTTCCCCTCCCCCTTTTCTGATGAAGGGTCTCGGCCCGAAACGTCAGCCTTTCTGCCCCTATGATGCTGCTTGGCCTGCTGTGTTCATCGAGCCCTGCACCTTGTTGTCATAAAAGTAAGGATGTTAGGTTTCAGCTATACTGGGCACTTATGCGACCACAGCTCAAATATTGTGTGCAGTTTGGGTCTCATTTTTTAAGGAAGGATGGCTCAGAGTAAGTTGGTTAGATTGATACCTGGAATAAGTTTCTCATGAGGTAAGGTTGGACAGGCTGGACTTGTTTTCACCAGAGTTTAGAAGAACGAGGGTGATTTGATTGAAGTGTATAAGATCTGGAATGGTCTTGACCAGGTGGATGTGGAGACGATATTTTCCTTTATGCGTCTGTCAAGAACTAGTAGTCATGTTAACATTAGGGCTCATCTTTCAGGACAAAGATAAGGAGAATTTTTTTTTCTATCAGAAGATTGTAGGACTTGGGAACTCTCTGCCCCAGTAGGTAGTGGAGGCAGATTCATTACATATTTTTAAGGTTGTGGTGAATAGATTCTTGTTTGGCACAACTATGTGAAATTCAAAACACAAACAGATCAGCCATGATATTATTGAATGGCGGAGCATGTTTGAGGATCCACATGGTCTACCTCTCTTCCAATTTCCCATGTATGTATGTTTGTATGCTTTCCATGTCCACATTGTCAAGACCAATCTGGATTGTATACAATTCCATGCTGTCACCCCTCACTCTTGAAAACTCCAGTGTTAAGAAGTCCATCTGTTCAATCTACCCCCTGTAAGGCAACTCACTCATTCCAGGTACCAAGTTAGTAAAGCTCATCTCAACTGCCACCAACATATTTACATCCTTCCATAAATAAGGGGACCAAAACTGCACACTGTATTCGAGATGTGGTCTCACCACATGCATAACCGAGGCACAATCTCATTAGTTCTCAGTCCAGCTTCACTCCCAGTCTGTACAGGAGCATTTGGAAACATGATACAAATCTCAAAATGTGTTAGTAATGCACAGGGAAAGGCTCTGACATTCAGAAAATGGATCGACCCAGTGGGAGCGGCACTTTGGGCAAACGTTATTTTGAATAAGTCTGAGGCAGTGTTTTTTGGGATAAAGATCAGACTACCATTGGCAGCCTTATGAGCTGCAGGACTAACTGACAGAAAGGGAGTGGAACAAAATAGGGCTGTAATTTAAACCAACCTCTGACTGGAATTCATAAGTCATCATCAAGGTGAGCAAATCTCTTTGCTACAACCATTGATATGTGGATCTGCATTTCCTAGTCGATAATAAGTTTCTTGCTAGGCAATTGACTTGGACATCTAGAACATCGAGATGATTAGCACCATATCAGATACGTGAAAAGGCTCTTCTTCCACAATGAAAATAGTTGCCTCTGAGAGAGGAGATGAGGAAACTTTCAAAACTTGTCAGAATAGCTGGCGGAAGGTGTAACCTGGAGGCCACATTTGAGAACATGAGCTTGTTTGTCCACGGCTCACTGATTACCAGGACTACATTGCAGATAGACCACCTGCTGTTGATGACGCTCGAGAACTGAAATTGACGGAACTTGTATTTGATAAGGTACAGCTTGTATCAGGCTTTGGCAGAGGGTATTAAAGCACTGGTATAACTTGGGGTCAGTTCTGATACCACTTGCGAGGAGCTCTGCTATCCGCTAGGCATTTAGATGAGATAATGGACCATTGATGAGGGAGTCTGGATGCTACCCTTTGAAGCTGAGGTGGCTCTAAGCTGACCTCCCTGGTGATGATAACTTCAGACACTGGTCAAGTCTCACTGACAGATTCAGTGCTGCAAATTCTTGAATTGAGCAGATCTGTAAGGTTCAAAGTATTGTTGAGGATTAAGGGGTTAGGCTGGCTGAAGGGTTCTGGAGAGGGTAGCCTGTTCCATGGGTACTTGGACGTTGTCTAGTTGGTTTCCAGAACTCCCACCACACTCCTGCCAGAGCTACAAGGGAAATGTCCTGGAAGGACCAATGGAAACTGTTCTTTCACTGTGAACACAAGGCAGGAATATTACGAAAATGTTCCAACTACAACAGCATCTACAGACAGAAATCCTACAGACAATGGTAGAAAAATGTTCACCTGCTTGACATTCATTGCAGCAATGATTTCTTTTGTCATAGTGGTGGCTACAGCTTGCGTTCAATTGCTGTGGGTTTACCTGAAAAGTGTAAAAACAAGTTAGAAATGTGAGAACATATGAAATAGGAGCAGGAATAGGCCATTCAGCCCCTCACACCTGTCCCACCAATCTACATCACCGCTGATCTGCCCTGGCCTCAAACCTCAGTTCCTTAGTATTTCAAAAATTTATCCATCTCCTCTTTAAACCTCCTCTTTCAGCAATCTGGCCTCTACAACTCTCTGGGGCAGCGATTTCCAGATATTCACTATACTCTGGGAGAAGGCCTGTTGTTCAGTGTTATGGAATAGCTGTTTAAAAAGTCTTTTCCTGCTCAAAACCAACATTGCCCTTCATCTATTTTCCCAGCTTGCTTTGGACAACTCATCATACCTCTGCAATTGTTCTTATTTAAGTTGAGGACACTGGTTTGAGACCTGAGTTTCTCTCCCTCAAATTGAATTTGAAATTCTACCAAACTCTGATAGCTACACCTTTAAGTATGATTTCTCTTATTAATCCTACCTCTTATGCATTATTGGATCTAAAATAGCCTGCTCCCAGGTAGTTATTTAAAAGGTGCAATAATGGGATGTAGGCTTTACTGGCTGTGCCAGCATTATTGCCCACCCCTTGACAATGTGGTGGTGAGCTGCCTTCTTGAACGACTACAGTCCATGAGATGTAGGTACAATGCAGTTAGGGAGAGAATTTAAGGATTTTGACCCAGCAATAGTGATGGAACAGTGATATATTCCCAAGTATGTCTGCCCAGCCAGAGAAGCCCACATTCCCTGAATGAACAAAAAAAGTTGGGAGAGTGAGCCACTTGGAGGAGAACTTGCAGGTGGTGGTGTTCCCATGTATCTGCTGCCATCGTCCTTCTAGATGGAAGTGGTCATGTGTTTGGAAGGTGCTGTCTGAGGAGCCTTCATGTATTTCTGCAGTACATCTTATAGATAGCACACACTGCTGTTACTGAGCATCGGAGGCTAGAAAGAGTGGATGTTTGTGGATATGGTGCCAATCAAGTGGGCTACTTTGTTCTGGAGGGTGACAAGATTCAGGAGCGTTGTTGGAACTGCATTCATCCAAGCAAGTGGGGAGTATTCCATCATTTTCTTTACTTGTGTCTTGTGGATGGTGGACAGGCTTTGAGGAGTCAGGAGGTGAATTACATATAGTTCTTAAGGCTAAAGTGATCAAACAGTATGGGGAGAAAACGGGAACAGTTCACAGAGGTGGATAATCATCAATGATCATATTGATCAGGTTCGATGGGCTGAATGGTCTACTCCTACTCCTATTTTCTGTGTTTCTATGTTAATTACTGCAGGACTCCTAGCCTCTGACCTGCTGTTGTAGCTGTTGTATTTATATGGCTAGTCCAGTTCAGTTTCTGGTCAATGGTAATCCCCAAGATGTTGATGGTGGGGGATTCAGTGATGGAAATGCAATTGAATGCCGTGCGATTGCCAGATTCTCTATTATTCGAGATGGTCATCGCCTGGCATTTATGCAGCACAAATATTATTTGCCACTTTTCAGCCCAATCCTGGATATTGTCCAGATCTTGTTGCATTTGAACATGGACTGCTTCAGTACCTGAAGAGTGATGAATGGAGCTAAACATTGTGCAATCATCAGAGAACATTCCCACTTCTGACCTTATAATGGAGGGAAGGTCATTGATGAAGCAGCTGAAGATGCTTGGGCCCAGGACACCACCCTGAGGAACTCCTGCAAAGATGTCCTGGAACTGAGATGACTGACCTCCAACAACCACGACCATCTTCCTATGTTGCAGGCATGACTCCAAACAATGGAGAGTTTTCCCCCTGATTTTCTTGATTCCAGTTTTGCTAGGGCCTCTTAATGCTATACTTGGTCGAATGCAGCCTTGATATCAAGTGCTGTCACTCTTACCTGAGCTCTTTTGTCTATATTGACACTAATGCTGTAATAAGGTCAGAAGCAGAACCTAAAGTGAGCATCAATGAGCAGGTTATTTCTGAGCAAATGTTGCTTGATAGCACTGTTAATGACATCTTCCATGTTAGACAGGGCAGAATTTGTTAAGTGCATTCAGGAGGGTTTTTTGGATATGTATATAGTCCAACTGGGAAGGGACCATACTAGACCTTGTATTGGGGAATGAGTCTGGCCAGGTAATCAAAGCTTCAGTGGGGTGCATTTTGAATAGTGATCATAATTCTTTAAGTTTTAAAATAGTTATGGAAAAGGATAAGGCTGTTCCTCAGTTGAAAGTACTAAATTGAGGGAAGGCTAGTAACAACAGCATTAGGCAGGAATGGAGAAATTACATTGAGGGTAAATCCACATCTGACATGTGGAAGTCTTTTAAAAGCCAGTTGATCAGAGTTCAGGACCAGCAGGTTCCTGTGAGGATGAAAGAAAAAGATGGCAAGATTTGGGAACCTTGGATGACAAGAGATATTGAAAGTTTAATAAAAAGAAAACAGCATTTGTAAGGGTTAGGAAACTGAAATCAGACAATGCCCTTGAGGATAATAAGAAAAGCAGAAAAAAACTTAAACAAAAAATTAGTAGAGTAGAAGGGACCATGAAATGACCTTGGCAAGTCTGATTACGGAGAATCCTAAGGTATTTTATACATCTATTAGGAGCAAATGGGTAACTAGGGAAAGGTCCACTCAAGGAGAAAGGAGGGAATTTATATGTGGAGCCAGAGGAAGAGCATGTGGTCCTTAATGAGAATTTTGCATCAGTATTCACCAAGGGGAAGGAAATAGATGATGATAAGGCTAGGGAAGGGTATGTTGATATTCTAGGGCATGTTAATATTAAAAAGGAGATGTTGGAGGTCTTGAGAAACATTAAGGTAGATAAATCCCCAGGGCCTGATGGGATCTATCCCAGGATACTGAGCGAGGTGAGGGAGAAAAGAGCTGGGGCCTTAACAGAGATCTTTATGTCCACTTTAGCCACAGGTGAGGTCCCAGAAAACTGGATAGGGTGGATAGTCAAAGTCGTTTTCCCAGGGTGGAAATGTCAAATACCAGGGGGAATAGGTTTAAGATGAGAGGGAGAATGTTTAAATGAAATGTCAGAGGAACATTTTTTATATATAGAGGGTGGCACATGACTGGAAAGCGCTGCTGGGGGAAGTTGGTAGAAATACATATGCCAGCAACATTTAAGAGACATTCAGACACATGCATGAACAAGCAGAGAATAGAGGGATGCAGACCACGAGCAGGCAAATAGGATTAGTTTAGAATGACATCATGGTCAGCACAGACATGGTGGGCTGAAGGGCCTGTTCCTGTGCTGTACTGTTCTATGTTACTGATGATTAAGAGTAGACTGACGGGGCAGTAACTGGGCTATGTAGATTTGTCTTGATTTGTGTATACAGGACATATCTAGCCAATTTTCCACATTGTCAGTAGATGCCAGTGTTGTAACTGGACTGGAACAGCTTGGCTAGGGGAGCAGCAGTTATGGAGCACAAGTCTTCAGTACTATTGCCAGAATGTTGTCATGGCCCGTAGCCTTTGCAGTATCTAGCGTCTCCAAATGTTTCTTGATATTACATGGAGTGAATTGAATTGGCTGAAGACTTGTATCTGTAATGCTGGAGACCACTGGAGGAGGCCGAGATAGATCATCCACTTGTACTTCTGGCTGAAGATTGCTACGAATGCTTCAGCCTTAACTTTTGCACTGATGTGCTGGGCTCTTCCATCATTGATGATGGGGATATTTGTGGAGTCTCCTCCTCCAGTGAGTTATTTAATTGGCCACTACCATTCATGACTGGATGTGGTAGGACTGCAGATCTGATCTATTGGTTGTGGAATCACTTGGCTCTGTCTACCTCTTCTTGCTTATGCTGTTTGGTAAGCAAGTAGTCCTTTTTGGTAGCTTCGCCAGGTTGAAACTTCATGTTTAGGAATTATGTGTCAACCCAGTGAAGCTACAAACAGGACTGCAAACACATTGTGCATTATCCTGCTCCAAGAAGCATTCCCTGATGCACTCTACGAATGTATTTTCCATGTTGCCTTTGTCCATTTGATTTATCCAGTCAATATGCAGATTAAATTTACCCTTGACAATTGTAGGGCACTTCTTGTTCATCTTTATTATGTCCCGAATTATACTTTGCTCTACAATGAAGCGACTCTTCAGGGGCCTGTAGATGCCACTCATGACTTATTTTCCTTACTATCCCTTATTTCCATCTAAACTGATTCCACATCATGATCCATTGCACTTATATCCCCACTGCACTGATACTATTGTTTACTAACAAAGCTACCTCACCTCCCATTTGCTTGTTTTTACCGAATACACTTGAATATTGAGTTCTCATTCTTTGTCACCCTGCAACCATGTCTCCTTAATAGCGAGCAAGACATTTCATTTATTTCTATTTTTGCTTTCATCTCAGTTAAAAAAGCCTTAAGCTTTGACTTTCTACGAATATTCCTCATTCTGGTTCTAATTTCTACTGCACTCTTCTGTTTATAGTTGCTGTCCTTCCTTCCACTACTTCACTACCCTGCACCTCTGCTCTCTTGTTACTTTCTGATTTTAAAACTTCTGTCCAACTGAACCATCCTTTGCAGCCCACCCCCACCCGACTACATAGTTTATGGCCCTATGTACAATCCTAGTTATATGCTTCACCATGGAAATAAAATCAGAGAGTAATGAAAGCCATCATTCAATGCCTTTTGTTTCTAAGCCAAATGAGTGAAGGTTTCAGACACACTTCAGAAACTTGACTATGAACCTTTAGCCGAACTCTTTTACAGAAGCAACAGCCAAATTCAGATATTTAACTGAGGTCTGAACTGCTCCCTCAGGGGGATGTAAATGATCAAGGAGCTACTTCAAATCAAAGCAGGAAAATTCTCCACAAGCCCTGGCCATTATTTATTCTTCAATGACCTGCATTAGACAGCACCAGGCCAGCCGCATCCTTCTTTCACCATTCCTTTCTTCTTTTCTCTTTCATTTTCATCTTCATCTTTTATCTTCTTTTGGGCGGCAACGGTGAAAGAAGGCGACATTGCTGGCAGTGAGAGCAGGAGCAGGCAGCCTGAGGTGGGGGTGAGGGGGTGGGGGTGGGGGTGGGGGGGGGGGGGCAGACAGCCGGAGGCGGGGGGGGAGAGGGGGAGCAGGCAGCCTGAGGCAGGGGGAACAGGCAGCTGGGGCAGGGATGAGGTCGAGCCCTTGTGAAGAGTGTCAGTCCAGCATGGCCAGGCACTTACAGACTGTGGTGTTGAACTGTTGACAGTTTTTCCACTTTTTAGTTGGAAGGACTGTAATATTTAACTTTTTAAATTCTACTTTCCTTATTTTGCTGCTTTATACCTAAGATTCTGTACCAAGGTACCTTTGTATCTAAGATGGCGCCGTAAATGGCGACTTGTAAACTTTCCACTTAAACTTTTTGCTGCACTCACGTGGGTACATGTGACGATAAAGCTAATTCAATTCAATTCAATTCAATTCAAGCTATCTGGTCATTTTCACATTTCTGTTTTGGGAGACAGCCTACTGTGTACTAATTGACTGCTGTACTTTCTAGACTATAATAGTGACTATAATTTATTTGGTTGGAAAGTGATCTGAGCCTCCTGAGCTCATGAAATGATTGGATGTTTTGTGGTCAAAAGCTTTATTAAGTGATCTCATTAAAAGGTGGCAGTATTTACTGCTCATGCGGCAAACCATTAACATGAATACACACAGCAATGAAGTCCTGAACTAAAATAGGAATAGTCTGAGACAAGCATTCCTTCCTATCTACACGCTATTTAGTCTTACAGTTTACGTTCTGTTCTATTACCTTGATGTACCTATGTACAGTACAATTTATCTGGTTAGCACGCAATACAATACTTTTCATTGTATCTTGGTCCATGTGACAATAATAAATCAAATCAAACATTAAAAACAGGGGGTGAAGCTAGATGTCAAGGTATGTACAGACTTTAGCTGTGGATTTCATTTCAGAGGGATTACAGATCCTTTCTTATCTAAAATTACATACATTATTTACAATTATCTATACACTAACACAATGTGAAGGGATGCCAACAGCATGGATTCAATTTCCACGCTGGCTGAGGTTACTGTGAAGAAATTCTCCTTTTCAACCTTTTCCCTCACCTGAAGCATGGTGACCCTTGGATTAAACCACCACAACTCAACTCTCTCTAATGAGAGAGCAGCCCTATGGTCTGGTAATACTACGGAAACCTTACATAGTCATGGAATTTTGTTCCTGTACACCTGGAGTATATACAGTCAGCACACTTCCATTCTCTTGTTTGAGGATTTATTTGATTTATTATTGGCACATGGACTGAGATACAGTGAAAAATATTGTGCTGCGTGCTTTCCAGCCAATTCATACCTTGCATAAGTACATGAGGGGAGCAAAACAGAATGCAGAATCCAGTCTTACAGCTACAGAGAAGGTACAGAGAAAGTGCAGAGAAGGTACAGAGAAGGTGCAGAGAAGGTACAGAGAAAGTGCAGAGAAGGTACAGAGAA
>NW_025966573.1:8851-22673 GCF_021869965.1 Rhincodon typus
CAGAGAAAGTGCAGAGAAGGTACAGAGAAAGTGCAGAGAAGGATCGACTCTAATATTTGAGAGGTCCATTCGTAAGTCTGACAACAACGGGGAAGAAGCTGCTGTTGAATCTCTTGGGTCATGTTTTCAAACTTTTGTATCTTCTGCCCAAAGGTAAAAGTATAACTGAAGTGGGAGGGGTCTCTGATTATGTTGGCTGCCTTCCAGAGGCACTGGGAAGTACAGACGGAGTCAACGGAAGGAAGGCTGATTTTTGTGATGGACTGGCCGGTGTTCACTACTCTTCATAATTTCTTGCAGTCTTGGGCAGAGCAGTTGCCATACCAAGCTCTGAAGCATCTGGATAGGATGCTTTCCATGGTGCATCTATAAAAATTGGCGAGAGTCCTTGTAGACATGCTGAATTTCCTTAGCCTTCTCAGGAAGCAGAGACATTGTTGAGCTCTCTTGACTGTAGCATTGACGTGGATAGACCAGGACAGATTGTTGTTGATACTTACTCCTAGAACTTGAAGCTGTCAGCCATTTCCACCTCAGCACCATTGATAACGACAGGGACGTGTACTCCACTCCACTTCCTGAAATCAATGACCAGCTCCTTCGTTGTGCCTACATTGAGGGAGAGATTGTCATCTTTACACCATGCCATTAAGCTGTCTCATTCCTGTACGCCGTCTCATCATTGTTTGAGATCCGACCTATTACGGTGATGTCACTGGCAAATTTGTAAATGAAGATAGAGCTAAGTTTGGCCACACAGTCGTGAGTGTATAAGGAGTATAGTAAGGTGCTGAGTACGCAGCCTTGCAGGATTCCAGTGTTGATGATTATCATGGAGGAGGTGTTGTTGCCTAACCTTATTGATTGCAATCTGCAGGTCAGGAAGTCAAGGATCCAGTTGTAGAGGGGGGAGCAAAGTCTAGATCTCGGAGTTTGGCGATGAGTTTAGTTGGAATTATGATATTGAAGGCAGAGCTAAAGTCAATAAATAGGAGTCTGATGTAGGTGTCATTGTTATCCAGATGTTCTGGAAATAAGCATAGGGCCAGGGAGATGGCACCTGCCATAGACCTATTGTGATAGTAGGCGAATTATCATGGATCAAGGCAAACTGGGAGATTGGAGTTGTGTGCAATTACTAACCTCTCAAAGCACATCATAGTGATGGATATCAGAGCCACCGGGCACTAGTCATTAAGGCATATTGCCTGATTTTTCTTTGGCATTGGGGTGAAAGTGGCTTTCTTGAAGCAGGTGGGAACCTCACAGCGGAATAAGGAGAGGTTAAATATCTCTGAAAATACTCCCGCCAGCAGGTCCACGCAGGATCTGAGTGCACGGCCGGGGACTCCATCCGGGCTAGTCGCTTTCCATGGGTTCACTCTCAAGAAGACCAATCTGACATCTGCGATGGTGACGTGGGTACAGGTGCACGCAAGGCTGTTGGGACAGGTGACATCATTTCACTGACCTTCTGTTAAACACGGGCAAAGAATGCACTGAGCTCATGAGGGAGGGCTGCATTGTTGCCAGTGATTCTACTTGACTTTGTTTTGTAGCACGTTATATCGTGTAAGCCTTGCCACTGTCAAAATGTTCGTGTGGTTAGTCTGGGACTCCAGTTTAGTCTGGTATTGTTTCTTGGCATCCCTAATGGCTTTGTGAAGATTGTACCTTGATGTCCTGTGTAGGTGACGGTCACCAGACTTGAACGCCTTAGACCTGAACTTCAGTAGGGAGTAGATCTTCCAGTTCATCCATGGTTTCTGGTTGGGGAACACTCGGATTAACTTTGTTTGCACGCAGCCCTTTACTGATGAAGTCTGTGACAGCAGTGGCAAACTCATTTAGGTTGACTGCTCAGTTCTTGAAGATAAACCAGTTCACTGACTCCAAGCAGTCCCACAGGAGCTCGTCAGCCAGGCACTGTCAGACTTTCTGTACCAGATCCTCACACTTCAGCTTCTGCTGTAAGCCAGGAGAAGGTCCGATTTACTAAAATAGGGGTAGGGGATGGAGCGGTAGGTGTCTTTGATGGTTGTGCAGCAATGATCAAGGATGTTTGAGGCTCTGGTGGGACAGGAGATGAGTTGGTGGTGTCTTGGTAGCACACTCTTGAGGTTGGCCTGGTTAAAGTCACCAGCTACAATGAACAAGGCCTTGGGACATTCTGTCTCAAGTTTATTTTTTGATGGTGTATATTTCACCAAATGGGCTCTCCGCTTCCGCATGCGATGGGATGTAAACTGCTGTCAAGATAGCAAAAATAAACTCCCACAGCAGGTAGTAGGGATGGCACTTCACTGTTAGATGTTCTAGGTCCGGACAGCGGTAACACACCAGGGCCTTCACGTCTGACTACCCTGAGGTGTTGATCAGGGGGCGGAACCCTGATGATGTGCAGTATATCTGGATGATTGAGAAGCCCTCAGGTTGTAAGGCACAGTCAGGTGAAGCAGAAGTGAGCCAAGTCTCTGTAAAACAGAGCACACGGCAGCCTCTCAATTCCCTTTGGTGGGAGGCTTTATAGGCTTTTGGGAGCGGCGGTAATGACGAGGGATTAATTTTCCATTTGTTTACCTTCAGCTTTACTTTTTGTTCTCTCTTGTGACACTTACTGATAATTCTCCTCCCTTTGCTGAAAGCTTTGATAGGGAGGTAACAAGGTGTAGAGCTGGATGAACATAGCAGGCCAAGCAGCATCAGAGGAGCAGGAAGGCTGACGTTTTGGACCTAGACCCTTCTTCAGACCCTTCCTGCTCCTCTAATGCTGCTTGGCCTGCTGTGTTCATCCAGCTCTACACCTTGTTATCTCAGATTCTCCAGCATCTGCAGTTCCTACTAGCTTTGATAAGGAGCCTATTTCTCTATCCCCTGCCATCAGCAGGGGTCTCTGCAGTGCTGTCTCACATGGCGTGTGCCTGATGTTTGGTGTAATGACTGTGATGCCGTCTGCATTTTGGCGAAGGCCTCTCTTTGAATGCGTCACTGCAGTCTGTAATGAAACAGGTCTTCCAACAGTGCATGACAGAGCTCTCTACCATTGTCTAAATAATGTCAGCTGAAACCATACCTTACAGGTGCAAAGTACTGGGTTCGGATCCAAAGATTAAATAACAGTTCTAAGCATCAATTCCAACAGGTCTGAACTGTAGGAGTCAAGAAAGACAGTTTGTTATCCAGCAACAATGATTGAATCACTGAGGAAAATGAGGAGAGTGATGCTAATCGCAAACACTGTAGTTGGATGGGCTGAGCATTCCGATTTAAAATTGACAGCGTTCATACACATGATAAATTTACTGCTTCCTAATGCGTTAGCTCACTCAGCTTTCATTATCATTCCGAGTCCAGGAAAGAATCCCACAGTGTTACATGGGACACAGTGAAAAAAAACACAATCCTTTTGCAGTCACTACCCACACTTATCAATGCACTGAAAGAAAGACTTGCATTTGTATAGCACCTGTCACAACATTGCAAAGTGTTTTGCAGCTGATGAAGTGGAGACACTGTTGAAAAGTAGAGAAGAAGGCAGCAAGTTCCTGCAAATGGCAATGTGACATTCATCACTAATCTGTTTTTAAGAAATACTGATTGAGGGACAAATAATGGCCACAGGCATAATAGCCACTGGGAGCTTTCACATACACCTGGGAGAGCATTCAAGGCACTGTTTTAATGTTTCACCCAAGTAACGGCACCTCCAATAGTGCAGCATTCCTTCAGAATTACATGTCAGTGCCAGTTTCAATCCTGACGTCAATCCTGAAGCCATGGATAAGAATGCCACTCACTGAGCCACAGCTGCTGGAAGATTTTTTCACTTCATCCTCCGAAAGATAGTTTTGAAATCCAGTGCAATTCTAATTAAGCACGCAGTTGGGTAAAATTGGTAACTTGACCAGTTTGGAATTAACTATGAATGAACAATTCCTTCAATCAGTATTCTTTCAAGACCGATTAGGCTCAAGGATGTGGATTGATCTCCTATTGCTGCCTCCTATTCCAAATTATTTGAAATGACTGGAAATGAGACAAAATGACAGGCCTGGTGGCTCAGTGGTTAGCACTGCTGCCTCACAACACCAGGAACCCAGGTTCAATTCCACTCTTGGGTGAATGTCTGTGTGGAGTTTGCACATTCTCCCTGTGTCTGTGTGAGTTTCCTCCAGGTGCTCCAGTTTCCTTCCACACTCCAAAGATGTACAGGTTAGGTGGACTGGCCATGCCAAATTGCCTGAAGTGTTCAGGGATGAGTAGATTAGGGGGATAAGAACTAGGAGCAGGAGTAGGCCATCTGGCCCCTCAAGCCTGCCCCGCCATTTAATAAGATCATGGCTGATCTTTTTGAGACTCAGCTCCACTTACCCACCCACTCACCCTAACCCTTAATTCCTTTACTGTTCAAAAATTTATCTAGCCTTGCCTTAAAAACATTCAGCGAGGTAGCTTCAACCACTTCACTGGGCAGGGAATTCCACAGATTCACAACCCTTTGGGTGAAGAAGTTCCTTCTGACCTCAGTCCTACATCTGCTTCCCTTTACCTTGAGGCAACGCCCTCTAGTCCCAGTTTCACCTGCTAGCGGAAACAACCTCCCTGCCTCCACTTTATCTATTCCCTTCATAAGGGTCTGGGTGGGGTGCTTTGAGGGTTGTTGTGGACTTGGGCCAAAGGCCCTGTTTCCACACTGTGGATCTAAGAATAAGGGAAAAGGTGCAAATTTTAAATGATGTGAAAAAAAACAAATAGAAAATAACAGTCTTCATGTATTCATTAGAAAAGGTCACAGCAGCAATTGACCTTCTGTGCATATCTTATGTTGGACAATGCTGAGAGGAAAATACAAAGATAACATTAAGCAAATTGGAAGAAAGGAAGCCTAAAATGACCGTCTAATATATGTTAGGCCCCTTACACATACACAGAAGGAAGAGTGTTCCAAAAGATCATGATCCTCTGTGACAGAGGAAAACATTCTCCTTACCTCTGTCTTAAATGGGTGACCCCTTATTTGTAAGCAGGGCAGCTGGTTCTAGATTCTCCCTGTTTCCTATGGACGGATCTCATCCTACCCCAATCCTGGTCCTTCAGCCACCCCTCGCCAGTTCTGCCAGGCTGGCCCCAGGTGAAGAGCCCAACTGTTCGTCCAATCCTGCTGCATCAATTCTCCTAGAGGCCTGCACTCCCAGGGGAGCTGTTGAGGCGAAGGAGTTTCCACTGTCTAATTGGCTGGCAGCTCGCAGAAGAACAACTTTCCTAAAGATAGGGCTTGAGCCAATTAACAACCCGGCAGCTGCAAAATCAGCTCAGGGTGACCTTGGGGTGGGAGAGGAGGAGCGAAAAAAATATCACTTCAGCCTTTAAGATTGGGATGAATAGACTGGACATATCAGCCTAGTAAGTCCATAAAGATAACCTGTTTGACAAGCAGTCAATGTAATGCAGCTGCTGTCCTCTTTGGCATCAGGGAATCTTATCCACTTAGAGTCATAGAGTTATAGAGTTATAACAGTACATCATCCATGCCAACCAGATACCCTCAACTGATCTAGACAAATCTACCAGCATTTGGCCCATATCCTTCTAAACCCTTCCATTTCCCATACCCATCCAAATGCCTTTTAAATGTAATTGTACCAGCCTCCAGCACTTCCTCTGGCAGCTCATTCCAGACACGCACCACCCTCTGCATGAAAAAGTTACCTCTCAGGTCCCTTTTAAATCTTTCCCTTCTCACCTTAAACCCTTGCCCTCGAGTTTTGGACTCCACCACCCCAGGAAAACGGAACTTGTCTATTCATCTTATCCATGCCCCTCATGATTTTATAAACCTCTATAAGGTCACCCCTCAGGCTCCAGTGCTCCAGAGAAAATAGCATCAAACATAACTCAAACACTCCAACCCTGGCAACATCATTGTAAATCTTTTCTGAACCCTTTCAACCCCCAGTTGAATAAAATGGCAGCATCCTCAGATCAATAAAGGAAGCCCTTTACCACTGATTCAATGTAAAACCTCTGAAATATCAAAGGGAAGTCAATATTTTGCAGCAACATTCTTCTTAACTTCTCCTCCTCCTTCTGTAACTGTGATCAACATATACCCACCTTTCTATCCCCAGTCAGCCCCTGGGTTATGAAATGACTGCTCAGATCCAAAGATTAAATCGCAAGATTGCCAAAAAATAAAGGAACTATTCAAATGAGTGAGTTTAAACTGTTAAAAGTGTTTGCCTTTGAATTTGTACTTTCACCTGTAAGGAGTTCCTATTTATTTGACACTGATTAGTGAGCGGTCTGGATTACCTTGATGTTTCTGTGTGTATGCCCAGGCCTTTTGAATAAAAGGGAATTTCCAAAGAAGAAGTGGGACTGACAAAGTATATTAACTTTTCTAATAATTTAACTAAGGGGATAAAACTTTCAAAAATGGTGAATTTTGAGGGAAAAAAAATGTCCCATCACCTTCAATGGTGATTTGTGATATTTTGAAAACACACATTTTTGCACTGTCATTCTACTCTGATGCCATGTTGGTAATTATGCTTGCTGCCTTTCCATGAAAATTTGTTCAAACTGCTTCCTGCCCATTCGGCGGTCTTGTTTTAGGTTCTGAGACTTGAATTATGAATCAGCGTGACCATCTTCAATTTGTAGAGTGATGCCAACAGTGTGGGTTTAATCCCTGCACCAGACGAAGTTACCATGAAGGACTCTCCATCTCAACCTCTCCCCTCACCTAAAGCATGGTGATGCTCAGGTTAAACCACACCAATAGTCTCTCTTTAATGAGAAAGCAGCCCTATGGTCCTCCTGGAGTATGGCAGCTTTTCCTTCACCATCTTTAATTCAATTAGGATATTGTACCCCAATGGAAAATCAAATCATGTGATATATTCCACAAAGCAAATTAAGATATAGGAATGGAGAACAGTTTGCATAATAATTTGACCCCTACCCATCCAATCGTCTTCCCCTTGACACTGAAAGGCACTACCATTTCTGAACTTTTCCCCTACCCATAGTGAGGGGAGGTTTGAACAAAAGCAGTTGGATGAGCTGTATGAAAACTCAGGCTTCAAAGTATGTCAGAAGCTTGGAATTCTGTGGTAATATATAAATACAGTGGCTACAAGAGCAGGTCACAGGTTAGGAATACTGCATGTGTAACTCACTTCCTGACTCCCCAAAGCCTGTCCATCATCTACAAGGCACAAGTCAGGAGTGTGATGGAACACTCCCCACTTGCCTGAATGGGCACACTCCAACAACACTCAAGACACTTGACACCGTCCAGGACAAAGCAATCCACTTGAAAGGTACCACATCCACAAGCACCCACTCCTTCCATCAGTTGGAGCACTGTATACCATCTAAAAGATGCAATGACAGCACCTCCCAGGGCAATTAGGGATGGACAATAAACACTCTAGTCAGCAGTGCCCACATCCAGTGAAAGAATTTAAACAAAGCTAAAACTGCAACCGACTTACAATGTTGCCACTCTTACAATCAACAACTTCAATTTCCATCTTGACTAACGGCTACCTGGATGAATTCTGACATTGGCAGGAAGCAGAGGGTAATGGCTGAGGGGTACTTTTCTGACCGCAAGTCTGACCCCTGAGGGACCCCACTGGACACAGGGTTGGGGTCCTTGCTGTTTGCGGTTTATATGGATAATTTAGACTTGAACATAGGAGGGCTGATCAGTAAGTTCACAAAGGATACAAAGATTAGTGGGATGATAAATACTGAGGAGGATAGCCTTAGATTACAGGAGGATAGAGATGGGATGGTCAGATGGGCTGATTGAAATGGAATTCAATCCCGATAAATGTGAGGTGATGCTCCTGGGCAGGACACACAAGGCAAGGGAATACATGATGAATGATAGGACTCTGGGAAACACCGATAATCAGAGGGACCTTGGTGTACATGTCCACTTTAAGGCATCAGGATAGTTGGATAAAGTGGTGAAGAAGGCATAGTACATACTTATTTAATTAGCAGAGACATAGAGTTTAAGAATGGGGAAGTTATGCTGGGATTGTATTAAAACACTGGCTAGGCCACAGCTAGAATATTGTGTGCATTTCTGCAATCCACACAATAGGAAGAATGTGACAGCACTGGAGAGGGTGCCGAAGAGATTTACCAAGATGTTGCCTGGGCTGGAGCTTTAGTTCTGAAGAGAGATTGGCCAGACAGCGGTCATTTTCTATCCAGCAGAGGACATTGAGGGGGGAGCATGATTGAGATGTATAAAATGATGAGGGGTATAGACAGGGTGGACAGGAAGAAATTTTTTCCCTTTGGAGTCGGACGAATGTGGTGAAGAAACATATCAGCCACGATTGAATGGTGGAGCATATTTGATGGGCTGAATAGTCTAATTCTGCTTTTGTATCTAATGGTCTCGATGAAGGGATCAATGATCAGGAGGCATAGGGTTAATGTAAGCGGCATAAAGTTTAAAGGAGATTGGAGGAAAAAGATTTCCACCCAGAAGCTGCTGGGAATCTGGAACTCACTGCCTGTAAGGGGGGTAGAGGCAGAAACGCTCATCACATATAAGAAGTATTTACACAGGCACTTGTGATGTCAAGGTTTACAAGTCTATGCACCAAGTGCTGGGAAATCAGATTGGAATAGTTACCTGGCTTTTTTCTATTGAAGTGGACGCAATAGCTGAAGGCAACAAGGTGCAGGGCTGGATGAACACAGCAGGCCAAGCAGCATCATAGGAGCAGAGAGGCTGACGTTTCGGGCCTAGACCCTTCATCAGAAAAGGGGGAGGGGAAGGGGGTTTTGAAATAAATAGGGAGAGAGTGGGAGGCGGATAGAAGAGGGATAGAGGAGAGGATAGGTGGAGAGGAAACAAACAGGTCGAAGAGGCGGGGATGGAGCCAGTAAAGGTGAGTGTAGGTAGGGAGTTAGGAAGGGGATAGGTCAGTCCAGGGAGGACGGACAGGTCAAGGGGGCGGGATGAGGTTGGTCGGTAGGAGATGGAGGTGCAGCTTGAGGTGGGAGGAGGGGATAGGTGGGAGGAAGAACAGGTTAGGGAGGCAGGGACGAGCTGGACTGGTTTTGGGATGCGGTAGGGGGAGGGGAGATTTTGAAACTTGTGAAATCCACATTGATACCATTGGGCTGCAGGGTTCCCAAGCGGAATATGAGTTGCTGTTCCTGCAACCTTCGGGTGGCATCGTTGTGGCCCTGCAGGAGGCCCAGGATGGACATGTCGTCTGAGGAATGGGAGGGGGAGTTGAAATGGTTCGTGACTGGGAGGTGCAGTTGTTTATTGCGAACCGAGCGTAGGTGGTCTGCAAAGCGGTCCCCGAGTCTCCGCTTGGTTTCCCCGATGTAGAGGAAGCCACACCGGGTACAGCGGATGCAGTATACCACATTGGCAGATGTGCAGGTGAACATCTGCTTGATGTGGAAAGTCTTCTTGGGGCCTGGGATGGGGGTGAGGGAGGAGGTATGGGGGCAGGTGTAGCACTTCCTGCGGTTGCAGGGAAAAGTGCCGGGTGTGGTGGAGCTGGAAGGGAGTGTGGAGCGGACAAGGGAGTCACGGAGAGAGTTGTCCCTCCGGAAAGCAGATAAGGGTGGGGAGGGAAAGATGTCTTTGGTGGTGGGGTCGGATTGCTGAAGCTGAAGGGGCTTTTTCTGTGCTGTGTGACTCTATGGCTAGTTCGTTGGTTGCAGTAAAGGTTACTAATTATGTTGCACTTCCTTTAAGCTTATCAGTGTTCTAGATACTATATTGTTTATATAGCAAAGGACATAATACATAAACATAAAGACAACAGTCAATCTATGAACTTGTTCATATTTCATAATAAAGACTCCATGCTTTTCTGAGAATGTAGTAGACTCTCGTTTTCTCATCTTCAAATGCTTCCTAAATCAATCCCATTTTTTATAAATCCATACGCGACAATTTAAATGACAACCAAAATGACAACCTAACAGGAGCAACAATAAAACAAAATTTGACAATGTAGCCATAGAAGGAGGTTTTACAGCAAACAACCAATAGATAAGCAAGGTGTGGCTTGGAGCAGGAAAGAGAGGTGGAGAGGTTTCGGGAGAGAACTCCTGAGAAAAGGACCCAGGCAGCTTAGTGAGGCCCACCATGGTGAAGTGAGTAAAAATGGACTTTTTTTTTCTCTTTCATAATGATGCCAGTGCCCATAGATAGGTCAGCATGTGTTTGTCATCTCTAGTTGTCTTTGAGAAAGTGGTGTGAGCTGTCCTCACATGGTGTGACTAGACCCACAGAACTATTGGAGACGATGCTTGTCCGCCACCTACAAGGCACAAGTCAGGAGTCTGATGGAATACTGCCCACTCGCCCTGGATGGATGCAGCTTCAATAACTCAATGTCATCCAGGGCAAAGCAGCCCGCTTGATTGGCACCACATCCACCACATTCACCATTATGGAACTCCCTTCCTAACAGTAACATGGGTGGCCCACTACACCAAGGACTGCAGCAGCTCATGAAGACAGCTCACTACCACCTTCTCATGGGCAATCAAGGATGGGTAATTAACACTGACTTATCCAATGATGCCCCCATCCCACAAGCTGATAAAAAAAATAAAGTGAGTTTTTTGACCCAGAATCAATGAATAAATGGCATTATATTTCCAGATCAGGCAAGTGGGTAGCTTGGATGGGGAGGGAGGGGGTGACTTGCAGGGGGTGGTGCTCCCATGTACTTGCTGCCTTTGTCCTTCCAGATGGTTGAGGGAATGGTTAAGAGGGCAGGATTAGAAGAACACAGACACCGCGAAGGATTAAGGGGCTGGAGGAGTTTACAGGGACATGATAGAGTAAGGTTATGGGGCTAGGATTTGAAATTCTAAGAATTTCCTTAGAATGTTAAAATCAAGGCATCGCTTAACTGGGAATCGATGTAGGTCAGTCATCAAGGGGTGAACAGGGTCTTGTGTAAGGATATGCAGCAGCAGAATTTTGAATGACCTCAAGCTGTCAGAGGACGGAATGTGGGAATCAGCCAGGAATGTGTGGGAATTCTCAAGTCTAGAGGCAATAAAGGAATGAATGAAAGTTTCAGCAGCAGGTCAGCTGAGATGGGGATGCAGTGAGCCAATGCTACAGATTTGGAAATATTCGGTGAAAGTGATGGAGCAGAAGAGTTTCATCATTTTGGGGTTACTCCAAGGTTACAGGCAGTCTAGCTAAACCTCGGACAGTCATCAAGAAAAGTGATGGGATTGTTATGTGGGGAACAAAGTCTGGAACAGGGTCAGTTTTCCCAACATTTTGGTGTAGGACATTTCTGTTCCTCCTTAAACAAATGTTTTAGGAAGTGATCTGACAATTTAGGAATGGTAGAGGAACAAGAGATAGAGCTATCTGAGGTCAGTATACATGAGTAAACTAAAGCTGTGCTTTCAGATGTTGTTGCTATGGATGAGCATATAGATGAGGACTAGTTCTTTGGAGCAGACCAGAGATAACAATGCAGGAACAGAAGAAGAAGCCATTGCAAATGATTCTCTGGCTCTGACTATAACCAAGCGAGAGCAGACCCATCCTCCTGGACACTGGTGGGGAGGTGTTGGAGGAGGATGATGCATAAGGAGGATAAATTTACAGAGTCACTCGTGATATTATTTGTGCCTTTAACAAGAGTTGGTCCAGCCCTCTATGTGGGGGTTAACTCAATCAGAGAGATTCAAACATGGAATTCCAGGCGGGATAGACATGGATTCAAAAAGCGGAAATATGCTTCTGGTCTTTGAAAAGGAGAGGGAAGTTGGAGATGGGCAGCTAGTTTGCAGGGAGAGAGAGATTGAGGGTTACTGGTTTGGGGAGATGAATGATGATGGCAGATCGTGAGAAGGGGACACAGAGCCTGAGAAGTGAGAATTATTAACAATATCAGCTAATGTAGGAGTCAGGAAGGGAAGATGGGTGTACAGCAACTTAATGGGAATAACACTGAGAAAGCAGGATGTGCCAGAAGGGAAAAAAAAAACAAAAATTGCGCAAATGACACAGACTGAACCAACACATATCTTTTGCTTCAAAATGGAGCGACAGTACACCAAGGTCAGACAGTTGAAAGAATGACTGTTTTTTTTAAACTGGTAGTTTCCTCTGAGGTGGGTCTCATGGACTAGTTTGGCTCAGGAAGGACGTGAAGAAACATAGGAGAACAACTCGAGAACAATCTGAGTTCAAGGCGAGGACAGGGAGAATCCTGAGAGGTAGTTTGAACCTAAAGCCTAGTGGAAGGGAAGAAAGCAGCAGAGACTAAGATTAGGATTAGACCAAACAGAGGAGTTGAAAAGGCTAATGTGGAGTTGAGAAAGTAAGCCAGGGATTTTCTTTATACACAAGGATAATCTTTTTAATTATTCTTTCATGGATGTGGCATCGCTAGAAAAGCTAACATCTGTTGTCCAACTTTTATTGCCCTTGAACTGAATTGCTAACTGGGCTATTTCAGAGGGCAGTTAAGATTCAGCCACATTGCTGTGGGTCTGGAGTCACATATAGGCCAGACTGGGTCAGGATGGCAGATTTTGTTCCCTAAAATGATCCAGATGGTTTTTACAAGAATTGACAATAGTTTCATCATTTAAATTCTATCAGCTAATAGAGTTGGACTTGAACCAGAGTCCTAATAAAAACAGCTTGGGCTGACTGGATTACTAGCCCAGTGACGTTAACACTATACCACTGTCTCTGCTCAAGTGAGAAGCAGCTTCAGCAGGCAAGAAGACCCAGTATACTTTATTTGGTCCATCCAGATCTGACCAAGAATGACTAAACCAATTGTCCACCACATTCTTTGGACTTAAGGAGCAAGCGTACAGGCTGTATTGAGGGAATGGCCAAGGTGAGAGGCAATAATCGTTTTAACGGGGATGAGAACATCAGGGGTGGAGGTGAAATTTGTGGTTGAGCAGATCAGTAGCCACAGGAGTGTCACGTTGAAGGTAAAACACTCTATGCTGTTGTAGCTGAGTTGGGAGTGTATTTTCCAGGGATCAACACAGAGGGAGGTAAGGCTGGGATGCAACAGGGGAATACTGGTGGAGAGCAAACCATGGAAGTGATCAGAAATGACCTTATATTTAAACATTAAAATGGGCATGTGTGAGAGATTCTCTTCCCTCAGCTGTTGGATTGGATATGACAATGTCAAGTGTTATTCCAATCTCCTACGGCATGATATAAATGACGTGACTTCCTGAAAGTATACAGTCATTTCTTGAACTTTACTAAAGCCAGACTTGATTTTTCTGTGGTGCAGGCTTTTCTGTTGCATGTTATCTTGCAGAAGTAGACGATGAACTGCACCGATGATCTTTGTGGTTATAGATCAAACCATTACCGGATTCCATTCAGAAACTAAACACACAAGGCTCCTTGTGACTGGTATATAGAGAACACAATATTTTCCTGTGACTGACCTGACCGTAAAAGACTTATAGTCATTAAACGTCGGTATTCCATATTGTACTTTGGTTCGGGGTGAATGCTGAATTGGAAATGCTCCAAATCAGGCTGACTTAGAATATTTTGTCACAACAAATATTCAACACATTTATCTTAATTTGATCCCAGGTTTGTAAAACCCTTGAGGGCATTAGTTTTCAACAAGCTACTTGTTCCAATACCGTGGCAGTTCACGACTAGGAATTGTGGCTTTAGCCGGTGTAAAATAATGAGGTGAATGTACAAAAACCACAATTTTTAACTTCACTTTCCATCATTGGTACAATCTAATACTTGCTTCTATAAAAAATGTTGATGCCATCAGACTGT
>NW_025966573.1:27673-38055 GCF_021869965.1 Rhincodon typus
CTGATGCTGCCTGGCCTGCTGTGTTCCTCCAACTCTACACTGTGTTATCTCTGACTCCAGCATCGGCAGTTCTTGCCATCTCTTCCTTCAAAAAGGACTCCCCACAACCTGATCCTGAATTTACACCTTTTTAAGTGTGTTTACAATCACCTTTCATGCCCTCTTGAGACCACCTCTTGCTTTTTAGAATCTATTTCTCTGAAATTGCTGATCTCCCGTGTTAGCTGACACTGTTAACAGTTCTCTCAGCTCAGATGTTATTCATCTCTCCTTCAAATCTGAGGTCATCACACCTCCCTTCAAAAAAGACAAACTTCCACTCCTCCGTCCTTGCACTCAATCTCCAACTGCCCTTTCTTCTCAAAGTCTCTGAAGCATTTTGTCACCTCCCAAAATCCATGCCCATCAATCCCAAAACCATCCCTCCAATCAGGTTACAGTCCCCACAACAAAGTAGCCAAAAGTCACTCAAAATTACAAAGACTTGTGCTATCTACAAGATGCCCTGCAGAAATTCACTCAAGATCCTCCGACAGCACCTTCCAAACCCACTGTCACTTCCATCTAGAAGCACAGGGGCAGCACTTACATGGAAACACTACCACCTGCAAGTTCCCCTCCAAGCCACTCACTATCCTGACTTGGAAATATATCACCATTTCTTCAGTGTTGCTGGGTCAAAATCCTGGAATTCCTTCCCTAAGGGCATCTTCCTACAGCATGTGGACTGCAACGGTTCAAGAAGGAAGCTCATCAATTCCTTCTAAAGGGCAGTCAGGGACAGACAATAAAATTACTGGTCCAGCCAGCAATGTTCACATCCCACAACTAAATAATAATATCTCCTGTGACTGTGACTGAGTCCCCAGCCGTGCACTTAGATCCTGTGTGGACCAGCTGATGGAAGTATCGCTGACATCTTCAACCTGTCCTTGCTACGATCTGAAGTTCCCACCTCCTACAAGAAGACCACCATCATCCCAGTACCATAGAAAACACACGCAATGTGCCTCAACCACTACCGCCCAGTGGCTCTGACCTCCATAACAATGAAGTGCTTTGTGAGGTTGGTCATGGCCCACATCAGCTCTAGCCTCCCAGCCTGCCTCAATACCCTGCCATTTGTCTACCGGTGAAACAGGTCCATCGGAGACACCATTTCCCCAGCCCTGCACTCATCCCTGGAACATCTGGATAACAACACCTACATCAAGCTTCTACTCAAAGACTACAACTCCATATTCCACACCATAATCCCTACCAGACTGATCCCAAAACTCCCAAACCTCGGACTCGGCTCCCCACTCTGCAACTGGATCCTCAGCTTCCTGACCCACAGACTGCAATCTGTGAAGATAGACAGCTGCACATCCTCCACAATAATCCTCAACACTGGCGACCCGCAAGGATGCATACTCAGCCCCTTACTGTACTCCCTGTACATCCACGACTGTGTAGCCAAATTCTGCACAAATGCCATCTCCAGTTTTGCTGATCACACCACTGTTGTAGGCCAGATATCAAACAATGATGAGTCAGAATGTAGGAAGGAGAGAGAGGGCTTGGTGTCATGGTGCAATGATAACAACCTCTCTCTCAATATCAGA
Organism: Rhincodon typus; assembly: GCF_021869965.1. Classification (NCBI taxonomy): domain Eukaryota; kingdom Metazoa; phylum Chordata; class Chondrichthyes; order Orectolobiformes; family Rhincodontidae; genus Rhincodon; species Rhincodon typus. The sequence continues at coordinate 29,281 of NW_025966573.1, forward strand.
AAAACAAAAGAACTGATGATTGACTTCAGGAAGAAAGGAGGGGGACACGCTCCCGGCAGCATCAATGGAGCTGAGGTGGATAGGGTCAACAGCATCAAGTTACTCGGAGTGACGATAAACAACAACCTGTCCTGGACCTCCCACGTAGATGTGATGGTCAATAAGGCACAACAATACTTCTTTTCCATGAAAACCAAAAGAACTGCGGGTGCTGTAAATCAGGGACAAAAACAGAAGTTGCTGGAAAAGCTCAGCAGGTCTGGCAGCATCTGTGAAGAGAAAATCAGAGTTAATGTTTCGGGTCCAATGACCCTTCCTCAGTCCTGAGGAGCTTCTGTTTTTGTTAACGCCACTTCTTCCTCAAGTGACTCAGAAAATTCAACATCTCTGTAAGGACCATCACTAACTTTTACAGATGCACCATAGAAAGCATTCTATCCAGGTGCATAATGGCCTGGTATGGCAGCTGCTCTGCCCAGGACCATAAGAAACTACAGAAGGTGGTGTGCACAGCCCAGACCATCACGGAAGCCAACCTCCCATCCATGGACTCTATTTACATGGTTCGCTGCTGCAGAATGGCGGCCAACATCATCAAAGACCCCTCCCACCCCAGTAATACTCTCTTCCAACCTCTTCTGTCAGGCAGAAAATACAGAAGCTTGAACACATGCACCAACAGGTTCAAGACCAGCTTCTTCCCTGCTGTTATTAGACTGCTGAATGGATCTCTCTAACTCCGAATCTAATGTTGATCTTGCATTTGTGCACCTCCTGCGCAGCCGTAACCTTTTATGCCTTGCTCTCTCTTTGCACCCTATGATCTGTATGTCCTTGTTTGCAATGATCTTCCTGTATTGTTCGCAAAACAAAACTTAGCACTGTATTAGGTACATGTGACAACAATAAATCAAATCAAAAATAAACGATGCATCCACCTCATTCTTGACCTATTTGCTACCTCTGTCTTAGCTCTGTCAAGCTTCAATGCCTTTCCAACATTGTCCAGCAGCATTGGACTATATTGGCCTGGTTCCATTCTTTGTACCATTCTTATCCAGGCAGTCCGAGTGAAGAGTATCAACTGCGGCTCTTCTCATTTTGAAGCCCAGGATCAGGCAATCATGTTGAATGACAAAGCTGGTTCAATGGGCCAAATGGACTGCTCCCATTTCTTTCTCGTGTGTTTTTGTGCATTTCAGTTAGTGTTAAAAATGGAAATGCACCCCCATATGCATTAACCTTGCCAGCATGTCTTCACTGGAGCACAAAGTCCAAATAGAGTTGCGTACTTTATTTTCCACGAGTGTTAAATCTGCATTTTTTGCTTTAAATCCACTCTGGCCTTCCCAGATATGTAAAAACATAAATTTCTGGTAAATAACAGTGAGTTCTGGTGGTTGGCATTGGTGCCTCATAAACAAATCTAGCGATTTGTTGTGAAATGGAGATACATCAAGAGCTCCAATTCCTGACAAATTTCTAGATATTTTGATTCCCAAATAATGAAAGAATTGCAACCTCGCCAGGTGCTTTAGCATTGAAACAAATAAAGAGGTACGGTGGTATGGGTTCAATGGGCTGAATGGCCTCATTATAAGCTGCAGCTCACGATCCTAAAATGCATTCCTTTCCTGGCAGTATCATTATGCCAGCCTTGTCATTAAACTTCTTTTAACGGCAGAAGGCTAATGTTCAGGGTACATGATTTTTTCAAAACTTAGAAATGCAATTTCGATAGAGTTCCTTCAATGAAAAAATCTCTGGTGTTTGTTACATGAACAATCTGAGATGTCATGGGAGGAGCAGATGACTTTGAATCTACTTCTCCACATGTTCTCCTCGCTTCATATTAGGGTCTATTGTAGGCCTCATTAATAGAGATTGATAATGTGATTAGTCAATAACTCTACTGCCTCTGTATCATAAGATTACCAGGATGATACAAGATGAACTCAATGGACCTCAGCTTCCACATTTAGAATTCCTGTGTTCCTATAAAAACAGTTTCACTTTTCTTCACTATGATGATCATATTCTACAATTCTTGGCTCAATAATGTTTGCACTTTTCATACATCTATCCTGCCATTCATAAACTAGATTCTCAAAGACCAGTACTAGAATTTCCAAATAAGAACAGCAACTCAGCAAGCCTGGCAGCACTGTTTTAACAAATCAAAGAACTGTGGATGCTGCAGACCTGAAACAAACAAAACCAGAGAAATCAGAGATAGTAGGAGCTGCCGACGCTGCAGTCTGAGATAACAAGGTGTGGAGCTGGAGGAACGCAGCAGGCCAGGCAGCATCAGAGGAGCAGGAAAGCTGACGTTTCGGGTCGGGACCCTTTTTCAGAAACCTTCTGAAGAAGGATCCAGACCCGAAATGTCAGCTTTCCTGCTCCTCTGATGCTTCCTGGCCTGCTGTGTTCATCCAGCTCTACACCTTGTTAAAAACAGAGAAATAGTTGGAGAAACTCAGCAGGCCTGGCAGCACCTGTGGAGAGAGAAACAGAGTTCACGTTTCAAATCCACTGAACATTCTTCAGAACAGGTTCAGTTTAGATTTCAGATTTCCAGCATCCACGATATCTTTCACAGGATTTTTCAAACATAGCCTGGTTATAATATTTGTTTTTCACACTTAATGCTTTTTTGTCTCCCTCTTAATCGACTCTATCCTTTCTTACCAATGTTTTTCTCTGTCTCAATTTTGACTTTGAATCACTCTATGTCTTTTCTCCATCATTCACCCTGTTTCTTTCACTATTCACGTGTTTCATTGGTGAGGTGTTAGACCAAAGGACATGATGTCTTGAAGTCTCCATGTGAAGTTTGGTTGACCAGTTGTATTTTGTCCTGTTGGACATTCCAAATAACCCATTAACATTCAGCTAAGCACAATCTGGTGAAGGATAGGTCAGATAAGGCCACAGAGCCATAAGAGGACCACAGCACAGAAAAAAACCATTCAGCCCACTGGATCTGTACCAGCCATAAACAATCAGCTAACTATTCTAATCCCATTTTTCAGCATAGCCATATGCCAGACTCATAGTTGTATGTGCCTTGAATGTTATGAGTGTTTCTGCTTCCAGCATGCTTACAGGCAGTAGGTTCCGGGTTCCCACCACCCTCTGCATGAAAAAAATTCTCCTCATGTCCTTAAACACCCTTCCCTTTTACTTAAATCAATGCTCCCTGTTGACTGATCCCCCCCACCATGGGGGAAAAGCTTCTTCCCATCCACCCTGTCGATGCCCCTCACAATTTTCGACATCTTAAATATGTCCTCCCTCAGTCTCCTCTGCTCCAAGGAAAACAACTCCAGCCTGTTAAATCTCTTCATAACTAAACTCTCTAGTTGGTAAATCTTGATAGATTTTCTCTGCGCCGTTTCTAGTGCAATCATATTCCTCTACAATGTGGATGTGTGCAAGATCTCACACCTTTCTTTCCAGTGGGATGCTACTAGAATGTCCCTAATATTTTTGAGAATCAGATAACCTTTCTATGTAAGGACACAGGAAAGGCAGAAGAGCCTACAGCCCCTCGAGCCTCTTTTTGCCATTCAATGAGGTCAAGGTTGATATGAGAACTAATTTAGCATTAATCTCAGCATTAAAATTAGCAATAGGTCTAACATCAATTGTCATTGAAGGATTTGCCAGTTCTCTGCCTTTCTTTCTGTAATTTCAGTCCTGAATTTCAGTCCTGAAAGGTATAGCTCTAATTTTTAGACAATGTTCCCTTGTCCTAAACTCCCCAGATTAGTACAAATAATTGCTCACCATCTACCCTATCAGTCTGCTTAATAGCTTGAAAGCTTCAATCCAATTACTCCTGAGCTTTCTAAATCCCAGGGAACATAAGCTTAATGAAGTAAATTGTTTTGTATTGAAAACAACGTTCCTCCTGGCTTGAGGAAGCAGACAGAAAAATTGAAGTATCCACTTAACCCTGAACCACAGATCCACCCTTAAGCTCAGGAGGAAATCAGAATTGTAGCAAATGTCTGGGAAGTGAATAGAAACTGTACCTATAACAACAAAATAAAGTATTTTGAGAAGATTTAGAAAAATAATTTCTGAGTTAGCTGCAATGAAACCTGAGATTGAATCAATGTATTTTACAGGAGAGAAGGAGTCATTTAGCCCTCTTTGGTTTCCTTATCTATGAAACAATATAAATGCATTAGAAGCAGTTTAGAAAAGGCTCACTCGACTGATCCCTGGGATGGTGAGGGGGATGGTTATCTTATGAGAAAAGTTTGGACAGGTTGGGTCTATATCCATTGGTCTTTGATCTGATCAAGACACATAAGTTTGTGAGGAGACTTGACAGTGTGGATGCAGAAAGGATATCTCTTCTTGTGGGAGCAACTAAGCTTGGGTCATTGGAGGGTTCTCTCATATCAGACTGAGACGAGGAGAAATCTTTTCTCTCAGAGGATCGTGACTTTTCGGGATCACGGTCCCAGGGAATGGTGAAGGCGGTGTTATAGATGGATAGACGATTGACTGATAAGGGCATCTAGGGAGGTAGGAATGTGGATTAAGGCCACAATCAGATCAGCTATGATCTTGTTGAATGACAGAGCAGAAGAGAAGAGGGTGAATGGCCTACTCGAAGTTTGCAGGTAGGTTTATATGTCATGCCTATCTGCGCTCTCTGAAAGAGCTGCCTGACTTAGTTCAACACAGCTATTTCTCCAAAAATGCTGAAAATTGATCTTTTCCAAGATGTAACCAGAATGAATTACTGGGTGTGCAGTTAGAACTCCTTTAGGATGTTCGCCTGTCCTCCCACCTAGATTGCTGAGTGTTAGTGCATTTGCAGTCTAACTTCTCATCTTACACTGAAAGTCATGTGAACAATAAAGTACTTTTCATCAGGTCTTAAAGATGATCCCTGTCCCCACAGGAAAACATCCAATCCCACAACTCCAGTGCACGTTCCTATTTAAAGTGAGCTCCAAAGCCAAGAATGCATTACTTTCATGAAGTTAGCAGCCAGTAGCATCAGCACTGGGGGACTCAAATCACCGACCTGATCTGATCTTTACTTTTTTTTAATAAAAAAGGAAGTTTAGATTTACACCAAAGTTGGTAGCAAATTAGTAGGGATAACGTTTACTTGTAAATCATACTTCTGTTGACACTCCCTCACTTGCTTAAGTTTTTTTGAATAAACAAAGTGGAGAATATTATAGCAATTACATTTTGTTTCTTAAATTTACTTGGAGATTAGTCCTCAGGCACTTACAGTTTCAAGGACATAGTTGCAAAAGTAAACGGTCCAATTGTTTTGTTAGTAGAGTCACAGGGGTTTACAGTGCAGAAACTATTCTAATCCCATTTTCCAGCACTTAGTCCATAGCCTGTTTCTCTTACTATCGCAACTGTACATCTAAATACTTCTTAAATGTTATGAGGGTTTCTGTCTCTACCACCCTTACAGGCAATGAGCTCCAGATTCCCACTACCCTCTCCTCTCAATGTCCTGCCCCTTACCTTAAATCCATGCCCCCGTCATTGATCCCCTCCATCAAGGGGTAAAGTCTCTACCTGTCTATACTATCTATGCCCCTCATAATTGTATACATCTCAATCTTTCTGCCCTCCCCTCAACCTCCTCTGCTCTAACCCCAGTCTGTCCAACCTCCCTTCATTCCTGGAACTCTCCAGCCCAGGCAACGTCCTGGTAAATCTCCTCTGCACCCTCTCCAGTGCTATCACATCTCTCCAATAATGTGGATTAAGAGGGTTAGTTGGCTGGAAGGCTGCTTTGTAAAGCTGAGTGATGCCAACAGTGTGGGTTCAATTCCCATCACGGGTTGAGGTTCCCATCAAGGGCTCTCCTTCTCAACCTCTCTCCTCACCTGAGGTGTACTGACCCTCAGGTTAAACCACCACCAGTGGTCTCTCTCTAATGACAGCAGTCCTACCTTCTAGTAAGACAGTGGCAAATTTACCTTTATTTTCTAACGTGGATTCCAGAACTGCGCTGAGGAAAACTTTTTTTTTAAGTACCAAAAGTGAGTTTTACGATGTGACACAATATATTTACAAATTGCCTTCCTTGGGGGTGAAAGGCGACACAGCAGGGGTCTTTGACAACATACATCACAACTCTTAATCCAAACTAGACACGAGATGGAAAAGCTCCAGAGGAAGATGTACTTACATGTGTGGACAAGACGAGGACACTGAAGAGGGTGCCAGTCCACATTGGCAGAATGCAGGGCGCTGGCAAACTGAGCCCCATTGTAGCTGACCAAAAGACCAATCAGCCTCCTATTGTCTGGTTCCCGCAGCGATGGGCACTGACTGACTGTGTTTAAAGGAGCCGGCGCTGGGACTGACACATTCAGGCTGGAGTCTGAGTTGTTGCTTTGCAAGAACCGACTGCAGCATGAGTTTGCGGAAGTTATCCGGCGAGCAACGTGACTGACAAAATACACCCCGGCAATATGTTGCAGCGAGATAAAATCCAATATTGAGCCAAAATACACGCAGTCAACACAGGTTCCCTTTTTAATGTTTCAGGGGAAGTGTTTTTTTCTTTAGTCTAGCCCATAAAATAGATTTGAAAATGAAATAGGTATTGTCTTTGGGGTTCTCGGGGCTAATTTTCTAAAACAAACACAGAAATTCCTAGAGATACTCAGCAGGTCCCGCAGCATCTGAGAGAGACAGAGAGTTAAAGCCAACTAAACACTCTGCTTCTCTCTCCACAGACCTGCTGAGTTTCTCCAGCACTTCCTCTTTTTATTTATGGTTGCTACTTCAGGTTGGCAGTATTCCCGGAGATTTCTGTTGCATTGCATTCTAATTCCAATTTCCCTAACCCCATCAAACAGTCTTTTAAAGAATATTTTTATACCTGAAAAATCGCTTCAGCGAATATGAGAAAGAAAATCACAATATACTTAGTCGGTCTTTTGTTGTTTCTCCCAGTGCTCAGTAAATTTAGGGCATTGAGGGGTGGGGTATTTGATATTAGCTCAGCCAGCAATACCCCTAACCCCTCAATGATTAATTTAAAAACTCACTTTTCATTCCTGTGCATTGACAAACCAACTTCCTTTCCTCCCACTCTCTCCCTCTCCCATTATACCTTTGTGTCCCTTTCTTTCTCCCTTTCATTTTACATTCCTGCCACTATTCTGGATCTCTGTTCACCGTCTTTAGATGCCTGTTAACCAAGAGCCTACTGATGTTGCTAGTCAAGTGTTAACTGTGTGTTACTAAATGGTTTCTAGGAGGTAATCCTTGCTGGTTTTTGCATAACAGTTCAGTTTTCAACCTGAGTTCCATGTTGTGCAATGCCCTCCAAACACAGAAGATCATTAAAAAAAGAAGCATTAATCCTCTAAGTCAACCACAAATCTGAATGAGGAGACATTTATATGCCTGAAGCAACAAATTAATCTGATCATTTTGTATCCACAACACTGAAACAGAGCAACTGGTCCATACCATCGTTTATACTCCACATGGTCCTCCTCCAATCTCTGTATCATCTCATCCAATCCACATATCCTTTTTTTTTCCCTTTGTGATTGTCTAACTTCCCCTAAATGCGTCAACTTTTCAAACTCTCTGTGGCTGCAATTTCGACATTCTCATCACTCACCAGGCAAAGAAGCATTATCTGAATTCCTTCTGGAACCGATTAGTTTTTTTTATATTCATTTGTGGGATGTGGGTGTCACTGGCTGGGCCAGCAGTCTTGCCCACCCCTAGTTGCCCTTGAGAAGGTGGTGGCGAGCTGCCTTCTTGAACCCCTGCAGTCCTCTAGCTGTGGGTTAACCCACAATGCTATTAGGGAGGGAATTCCAGGATTTTGACTCAGCAACAGTGAAGGAACAGCGATATATTTTCAAGTCAGGATGGTGAGTGTCACTTGGAGGGGAACTTGGAGGTGGTGGTGTTCCCATATATCTGCTGCCTTTGTCCTTCTAAATGGAAGTAGTTGTGGATTTGGAAGGGGCTGTCTGAGGATCTTTGGTGAATTTCTGCAGTGCATCTTGTAGGTAGTACACACTGCTGCTACTGAGCGTCGGTAGTGGAGGGAGTGAATGCTTGTGGAAATGGTGCCAATCAAGCGGGGGCTGCTTTGTCCTGGATGGTGTCAAGCTTCTTGAGTGTTGTTGGGGCTGCACTCATCCAGGCAAGTGGGGAGTATTCCATCACACTCCTGACTTGTGTCTTGTAGATTATGGACAGGCTTTGAGGAGTCAGGAGGTGAGTTACTCGCCACAGTATTCCCAGCTTCTGGCCTGCTCTTGTAGCCACTCTGTTAATGTGATGAGTCCAGTTGAGTTTCTGGTTAATGGTAACCCCCAGGATGTTGATAGTGCGGGATTCAGTGATGGTAACACCATTAAATGTCAAGGGACGATGGTTAGATTGTCTCTTATTGGTGATGATCATAGCCTGGCATTTATGTGGCACGAATGTCACTTGCCACTTGTCAGCCCAAGTCTGGATATTGTCCAGTTCTTGTTGCATGTGAACATGGACTGCTTCATTATCTGAGGAGTCACGAATGATGCTGAACATTGTGCAATCATTGGCGAACATCCCCACTTCTGACCTTATGATGGAGGGAAGGTCATTGATGAAGCAGCTGAAGATGGTTGGGCCGAGGACACTACCCTGAGGAACTCCTGCAGAGATGTCCTGGAGCTGAAATGATTGACCTTCCACAACCACGACCATCTTCCTATGTGTCAGGTATGACTCCAACCACCGGAGCATTTGCCCCCGATA
>NW_025966574.1:0-5416 GCF_021869965.1 Rhincodon typus
GAGGTGACAGAGATAGGGAGGGGGTGTAGTGGCCGGAGGACGTTACAGAGATAGGGAGGGGGTGTAGAGGCTGGAGGCGGTTACAGAGATAGCGAGGGGGTACAGGGGCTGTAAGAGGTTATTGAGGTAGATAGGAGCCAATGGAGGTATTGAGAAACGTGGGGGGATGTTTGAAAACATCGTGTTGCAGGATTTGGAGCCATTGTAGGTGTGAGTGTGTGTGTGCTGTGAATGAGGAAAGTGGATCAGGTCAGGAGTCACACAACATCAGGTTATAGTGCACCACGTTTATTTGAAACACAAGCTTTCAGAGCCTCACTCTTTCTAACACCTGAAGCAGGACTCAGGCTCCGAAAACTTGTGGTTTCCAATAATTTTTGTACTGGCACTGGGCCTAGAATATTTGTCAATCATTCATTAGGTGATGCGGGAACTGTTTTCAACGCTAGTTAGGCCACAGCTAGTGTATTGTGCGCAGTTCTGGGATCCCCATTATAGGAGGGATATGGAGAGTTTCAGCGATGGAGAGAGATTGGACAGACCGGGGGCTGTTTTCCTTAGAGCAGAGGAGATTGAAAGGGGACATGATTGAGAATTATGAGGGGTATAGATAGACAGGAAGAAACTTTTCTATCTTGGTGGATGGATCAATGACCAGGAAGCATCGATTTAAGGGAAGGGGAAGGAGGTTTAGAGGGGATGTGGGGGAAAATGTTTTCACCCAGAGGGTGGTGGGAATCTGGAACTCACTGCCTGGGAGGGTGGGAGAAGCAGAAACCTCTCATCACATTGAAGCAGGATTTAGATGCGCACTTGCGATACCAAGGCTATGGACCAAGTGCTGGGAAACGGGGTTAGAATAGGGAGGTGGTTGGTTTTGACTGGCACAGACCCAATGGGCCGAATGGACTTTTCCTGTGCTGTCGATGCCTGGAACTGACGGGTTCAGAGAGCGGGGGCTAGATAGAGCAGACAGGGAGAAGCTATTCCCGCTTGGAAAAGGAACAAAAATGAGAGAGGGGTGTAGGTTTGAAGTGAGGGACAAACAAAATGAGGGTGATGTGAAGGAAAAAGCCCCCATACAGTGAGTGGTTAGGGGGTACCGGGAAATGTTGGGAGGTGGGGAGTGCAGGTTCAATGCAGGCTTTCAAGAGGGAGGGGGCATTGAATGGTGGACAGGAAAATGGGGGAAAAGAGCAGGAGACTTGGCGCTAGGGGATAGGGGCTGGGCAGGATGGGCCGAATAGCCTCTTGCTGCACCAGCACAATTTTGTGATTATGGGGAAATGTGATGACATTCCTCTGGAGCGAGTGGGGCTTGAACCCAGCAGGCGAGGGTTTCTGAAGTCGAATAGCAATACCCACACCTCATTGAGACTCAGGCCCACGAGAGAGCACGGTGGGATAGGGGGTGGGGGGAGTGGTACATGTGGGTCCTGTTGTAATTCTATGGCCACAAGATAACCGGATCAAGTCCAGAGAATGGGGAGAAATTGATTGACCTCCCAGAGTGTGTCCTTACTCCCTGTACCTCCCCCTGTCGCCGCAAACTCTTCACAGAAGACTTTCTGCTGAGGGCAGACTCAGAGAGTGCCAACACAGAGCCACGATGACCATCTGCAGTCATAAAGTCTTACAACACAGAAACAGACCCTTCGGTCCAACTCATCCACATTACCCGATATCCGAAATGAATCTAGTCCCATTTACCAGCACTTGGCCCATATCCCTCTAAACCCTTCCTATTCATGTCCCCATCCAGATGCCTTTTAAATGCTGTCATTGTACCAGCCTCCACCACTTCCTCTGGCAGCTCATTCCATACACGCACCACCCTCTGTGTGAAAAAGTTACCCCTCAGGTCCCTTTTAAATCTTTCCCCTCTCACCTTAAACCTATGCCCCTCTAGTTTTAGACTCCCCCTACTCTGGGGAAAAAGATCTTGGCTATTCACCTGATCCATGCCCCTCATGATTTTATAAACCTCTATAAGGTCACCCCCTCAGCCTCCGACACTCCAGGGAAAATAGCCCCAGCCTTTTCAGGAACAAAAACAAAGTTGCTGGAAAAGCTCAGCAGGTCTGGCAGCGTCTGTGAAGGAAAAAACAGAATTAACGTTTCGGGTCCAGTGACCCTTCCTCAGAACTGTCTGTTCCCCAGCCTATTCAGCCTCTCCCTGTAGCTCAAACTCTCCAACCCCGGCAACATCCTTGTAAATCTTTTCTGAACCCTTTCCAATTGAACAACATCTTTCCTACAGCAGTGAGACCAGAAATGAAAGCAGTATTCCAAAAGTGGCCTCACCAATGCCTGCAACACGATCCCCCCACCTCAAACCTTGCTGAACCACTGCTGTCCCAGGGGTCTACACCAAAGATCCCATGCCACTATGAATGTGTAGGACTGAGGCATGGGACTGATCAGTTGGCTTCAGGCCACCCTTCCATTTGATAGCTGCCCCCCACCCCCGCCAATGCTCTATTTGAAAGGAGGTACACAGTGTCTTATATCAACCTTTTAGTCAAGGATGGGCAGGCACGGTGGCTCAGTGGTTAGCCAGAGTGCCAGGGACCTTGGTTCGATTCGACCCTCGGGCAACTGTCTGTGTGGAGTTTGCACATTCTCCCCGTGTCTGCATGGTTTCCTCCGGGTGCTCCGGTTTCCTCCCACAGTCCAAAGATGTGCAGGTTAGGGTGGATTGGCCGTGCTAAATTGCCCCATAGTGCCCAGGGATGTGCAGGTTAGGGTGAATTGGCCATGCTAAATTGTCCCATAGTGCCCAGGGATGTGCAGGTTGGGGTGGATTGGCCGTGCTAAATTGTCCCATAGTGCCCAGGGATGTGCAGGTTAGGGTGGATTGGCTGTGCTAAATTGTCCCATAGTGCCCAGGGATGTGCAGGTTAGGGTGGATTGGCCGTGCTAAATTACCCCATAGTGCCCAGGGATGTGCAGGTTAGGGTGGATTGGCCGTGCTAAATTGTCCCATAGTGCCCAGGGATGTGCAGGTTAGGATGGATTGGCCGTGCTAAATTGTCCCATAGTGCCCAGGGATGTGCAGGTTAGGGTGGATTGGCCGTGCTAAACTGTCCCATAGTGCCCAGGGATGTGCAGGTTAGGGTAGATTGGCCATGCTAAATTGCCCCATAGTGCCCAGGGATGTGTGGATTAGGTGGGTTATATGGGGATGGGTCTGGGTGGGATGCTCTCTAGGGTCAGTGTGGACTTGTTGGACTGAAGGGCCTGTTTCCACACGGTAGGGATTCTATGAGGTCCCCAATGTACAAACATCCCACTTACGAACGCAATCATATCAAGTTGAGGTTGTACAGGACATTGGCGAGGCTGCTTTTGTAGTACTGTGTCCGGTCCTGGTCACCCTGCTACAGGAAGGATGTTATTAAATTAGAAAGGATGCAGAGGAGATTTACTGGGAATGGAGGGTTTGATTTATGGGGATAGGCTTGGACTTTTTACCCTGGAGCATCAGAGGCTGAGGGGTCACCGTATAGAGGTTTATAACATCATGAGGGGCATAAATAGGGTAAATAGCCAAGGTCTTTTTCCCCAGGGTGGGGGAGTTCAAAACCAGAGGGGCGTAGTTTTAAGGTGAGAGGGGGAAGATTTAAAAGGGACCTGAGGGGCAACTTTTTCACACAGAGGGTGGTGCATGTTTGGAATAAAGTACCAGAGGAAGTGGTCGGTGCACGTGCAGTTACAAAGTTTAAGGAACATTTGGACAGGTACATGATTAGGAAAGGTTTAGAGGGATATGGGCCCGGAGCAGGCAATTGGGACTAGTTTAGTTTGGGAAACTTGGTCAGCGTGGACCGAAGGGTCTGTTTCCGTGCTGTATGACTCTATGATCCCCGGGACGGTGCTGCCTGTAGTTATCGGTGGCAGAGACTGAACCACAAGGGAGTCTTAATGTGAAGAGCCATTTGTCTTATATAACAAGGTGTAGCTTATTGCATTTGTGTTGAAGATCTGTCACCGATTCTTATCCTTTGGAACTTAAAGTGGAGGCAAATGGATTTTGGTTTGAGTTTTGTGAAGGTGACCTGCTTTCCTGAGGGTCAGAAACTTATTTACTTTTGCAGTAGGCCACAGAAGTGCCTACTGAGTCAAGCTTTTGCAAACAGCAGAAAGGGAGGTCAGGTTAAAAGTTCAAATTCAGGTGAGAAGATTTGTGCTCAGCAAAAGGACGGTTCCGGTTTTGGAAGTCTGGTGGCCATCGGAGCTGGAAATGAGCCTTCAGCTGTTGTAGCCCTGCAAGTATTCAACAAAATAACCCATGCTTTCTCTTTTAAGAGTATAACGAGTAAGGTAGATTGTGTTTCGCTGGCTGTAGGAGAGACATCATATCTGGCCACTGTGTAGGATGTCACTCAAAGGAAATTCTTGCTTATCATTGAAATTCAAGAAAGAAATATTTACTGAGGTTGAGTATCTGCAAAAGACATTGCTGGGGAAAATAAAACAATTTTTTGCTGTTTCTTTCCAAATTGTCTTTTACCATATCAACTCTTACAGCATGGACACAGACCCTTCGGTCCAACCAGTCCATGCTGACCATAATCGCAAACTAAACTAATCCTCTCCTGGCCATATCCCTCCAAACCTTTTCCTATTCATGTACTTATCCAAATGTCTTTTAAACATTGTAACTGTACCCACACCCACCACTTCCTTTGGAAGTTCAGTATATACACGAATCACTCTCTGTGTAAAAAAAGTTGCCCCTAATGTCTTTTATAAATCTTTCTCCCCTCACCTTAAAAATATGCCCCCTAGTCTTGAAATCCCCCACCCTTGGGAAATAATATGGAAGAAAATATGGATTTGTTTTCATAATACATTTATGCTCTCATGAAATATTCATTGGTCATTTTCACACTGCAGGGATTCTATATAAAAAAAGAATTTTGTGTGCATATATTCAATGACTTTCCACCAAGTCTTGTAAACAAAGTGCGAGATTTAAGCTTACCAATTGATTTAAATTAAAGTATTGATTTGATTTATCATTGCCACATGTACCAAGATATAGTGAAAAGTGTTGTTTTGTGGGCTACCAGACAGATCTTGCATACAAAGTGTATCAGGGTAGCAGAACAGAGCGCAGAATACAGTGTTACAGCCGCAGAGAAAGAGAGAGAGAGATCAGATTTAACATTTGAGAGGTCCATAAGCCTGATAACAAAGGGGAAGAAGCTGTTCTTGAATCTGTTTGTACACATATTCAAAATTTTGTATCTTCTGCCTGACGGAAGAAGGTGAAAGAGAGGTTCCATCCCAGAAATCTGCGGGAGTGTCCACCAGCTGTGAGCTGTTCAACGCAAAGTCATTTCTGATAACAACTGACATCTTTTGTTTGTCGTTCCTATTTAACATTGCATTCCCAGGACACCAGCCACTC
>NW_025966574.1:5516-8052 GCF_021869965.1 Rhincodon typus
GTGGTATACTGCATCCGCTGTTCCCATTGTGGCCTCCCCTACATCGGGGAAACCAAGCGGAGGCTTGGGGACTGCTTTGCAGAACACCTATGCTCGGTTCGCACTAAACAATTGCACCTCCCAGTCGCGAACCATTTCAACTCCCCCTCCCATTCCTCAGATGACATGTCCATCCTGGGCCTCCTGCAGTGCCACAACGATGCCACCCGAAGGTTGCAGGAACAGCAACTCATATTCCACTTGGGAACCCTGCAGCCCAATGATATCAATGTGGACTTCACAAGCTTCAAAATCTCCCCTCCCCCTACCGTATCCCAAAACCAGTCCAGCTCGTCCCTGCCTCCCTAACCTGTCCTTCCTCCCACCTATCCCCTCTTCCCACCTCAAGCCCCACCCCCATCTCCTATCTACTAACCTCATCCCGCCCCCTTGACCTGTCTGTCCTCCCTGGACTAACCTATCGCCTCCCTAACTCCCCACCTACACTTACCTTTACTGGCTCCATCCCCGCCTCTTTGACCTGTCTGTCTCCTCTCCACTTATCTTCTCCTCTATCCATCTTCTTTCCGCCTCCCCCTCTCTCCTATTTATTTCAGAACCCCCTTCCCCTCCCCCATTTCTGAAGAAGGGTCTAGGCCCGAAACGTCAGCCTTCCTGCTCCTCTGATGCTGCTTGGCCTGCTGTGTTCATCCAGCTCTACACCTTTTTACCAAAGATATCCATCTGTCTCTGGCCATCGTGTGACACTGAACCAGGCCATGCTATCACATTTCACCCTGAGATGAGCTTCCAACTATGCTGTCAGTAAGGCTGACATCAAAACGCCACGGTGAACTCTCCTTAATACGGTACACTCAGACAACAAAAGCCATCAGTTTAATTGGGACAAGGTAACCATAGTAGCCCAAGCCAAACATAGACGCGCATGGGAATTCCTAGAGGCATGGTTCTCCACCCATACTTCAATCAACAAACATATAGAATTGGACCTCATATACAAACCCATTCAGATCAAAACTGAAATGACAGTACTAACCATAACAGACCAGACAGTATAAATTCCAAGCAGAGTAGAATAACATCACTTCATCGCAGGCTCCACTGATAATGTCACCCAGCATGGTGAGGAAACGTCTGAACAAAAACAAGCCAGCTCGGCGAGCAAGTCAACAACCTCATCCACAACCCGAGCTACAGATCTTTGCCAATACTTTAAATGAGTATTTCCGCCTCCCTGACTGTGCCCCACCTCAGCTCATCGGCTACTGAAACCTTCACTTGTGCCTTTGTCATCACCAGCCTTGACTATTCCAACACACTCCTGGCTAGCCTCCCATATTCTACTCTCCAGAAATGATGGTTCACCCAAAACCTTGTTGTCCTTATCCTAACTTGCACCAAGTCCTGCTTACCCATGACCCCTTATACTCACTGACCTGCCCTGTTTTCATTGGATAATTTTCATTCCTGTTTTCCAACCCTGCTGTATATTTACCATGACCTCCCTGTTATGGACCAGGTTAAACCACCTCAAAATATATGAAGAAGGTAGCCTAGACCTAAATTTTTCTTATTTTAAAGGCAAGTGACAGGCATTGTGTTTGGATGCAATTCGATTGGTAAATCTACCCATCTGGAAGCAAAACGCAGTTTATTCATACACTATAGTTAAAATAAAGCAAAAGAAAGAAGAAATTGGAGTAACTTAACTTTATTGGAAAACTTAACAGAATAATAGATTAGTTAACTACTAAACGGTAACTGCTCCAATATAGTAACATCCCATTAACACGCCCTTGGCAAAGGCAAATTCAGTAAATTAGATTGTCTCACAGGCAATTCTCCAGTTCAGGAGGAAAAACATCAAAAGAAAACTCAGAGAGAGAGAGAGAGAGAGACAGTGGCAGGGAGTGATGTACTGCAGTTTCCAAACCCAGCTTCAAAACCCCAGCAACTGCTGCTGACAAACTAAAACTAAAAATCCTGGGTCTGTTGGCCCCACCCATTCAGGCTGCTTCTATTGTTCCAACTTAAAAAAAAAATCTCAAGGCTTCACAAACTGTTTACTTTATGGTCGTGGAGCACAGTCAGGATTAACAGTCACGATTATTAGTTAGGATTAACAGTCAAATTTAATAATCGGGATTAATAGTCAGGATTAATAGTAAGGATTAACAATCAGGATTAACAGTTTCACAATAATGCCACTTGTTAATTGTTTAAAATACAATGTGCACTCTCCACTGCTCCTTCAGATCTAACCAGGCAATGGACTGAGAGTTCTAAATAAGACGCAATGTTTTTTTAGTGAGAAACTCTTCTGAACTTTATTCAGAATATCGGGCTTGAATCACATAGACCACAGTCTAGCTTCATTTGGTAACCTGCTTTTAAAACAGTTAATTTATGATCAGAGCTGACTGCCTCAGCTGTGCAATTTCATCAGTGAGAGCTCAGGACAGGGCACAGCACTGAAGTAGGTGCCAAGAAATCGGAGCTGCTGTTAATGCTTCTCACTGCCTGCCTGCTGGGGTAA
>NW_025966574.1:8152-12983 GCF_021869965.1 Rhincodon typus
ACGTGGCTCAGGGCAGGCAGGCACAAGCGCCTGCAAATTTCGGGCTCTTCAACTGAGGGATGACCCTCAGTCTACTGAGTGAAGACTCTCTCATATTCCTTCTTTTCTTTGAGGAGATCTATTCTGGTCTTGACCAATGGAGACCACCACCAGACATGTCAGAAGATGGCACACCTCTGCAATGGAGCAGAATGCCATTCAGCCCCTTGAAACTGATCCACCAAGCCATTTGATGATGCTTGCTATCTACTATGCCTCGATCATCATCCCAAACCACACATGGAGCTGAAACACATAGGGCTTTGGATTTTTAATTTCCACAATCCAGTAGTCTAATATTTGTGGAACAAATGTGGTAAGTCTCCTCAACTCTGACCCAGGTGCCTTCTCTACCCAAGTGTGAGGTGAAAGAGTGGGAGGCCTCTGAGGGCCTTGGCCTCAGGCTCTGAACAGCAGCTGGCTCAATGCCACTTGTGCCTGTTGTTAACCCTCATCCCAAATCAGAGGAGGGTGGGAGATCGGAACTTCTTGCAAGAGCTCAGCCTCTTGGCTATCTCCTGACTGAGAATAAAAGTCTCTGGAGTTGCCTGCCTCACCAATCTCCATTACTGGTTGTGTTCAATAAGGCCTGCTTCTGGTCACTCAGATGCGTGTGGACCTCATCTTACTGTACACCACATCCAGTCTCTGTTTACTCCCTCACTATTGTGTCTGGTCTGGCCCCTAGTATATGACATTTTGCATGTGGGTGCACCATAGATCACCTAAGGAGCCCTCAGTGTTGTGGTGACAGACACTTTTACCGCCATAGTGTACTCGAGAGCACTGGACAGTGATAGTGGAGGCCCCAGTCCTCTGTCTGTCACACGGCTGAGCAGGAATCTCTCCCACTTTTACTGCCTGCCTTCAGCATTTATGGATTTGTAAGTTGACTCCCAACCTGTCTGGTCATGTTTATAAATGCACCACCCTTGGACACCAGGCCCTGAAGTGGGAGTTGAAGCCAGAGCTTCAGGCTCAGAGGAAGGAGCACTACCTGCTGTGCCACCGAATCCAGCAAGAAAACAAAATGGACGCCATTGCACTATGGTTAGAGGTGACTTGGATAGCAAATGTAAAAACCTCAAAACCATGCATTCGCAAAGAAAATCATTGAAGCTCCCACTAACATTGTTTGAGTGCCCCATTCTACTATGTAAGGGTAACCACGGCACCAGGAGTCAGGTTTATCAGGAGGGGTTGGGACACTGGAACTGTGGGCTACATTCTGACTGGCGTTGGCAGCCATTGCTACCTACCCTTTGAACAGCATCATTTCCAGCAGGAAAAGTGGAATAGACAGACTTTTCATGGTGCCATGACCACAAGGAGATTGGCACCTGGATAGTGCGGGCCTTGAGAATTCAGACCGTTTATTGTTACACAGTTCCTGCAGTGGAATAGATCCCCTATACTCCACTATGGGGAGGCGATGACATTCTGGGGACCCAGGTTTGAATACCACCACGGCAGATGGTGGAATTTGAATTCAATAAAATATCTGGAATTAAGAATCTAATGATGAACGTGAATCCATTGTCATAAAAACCCATCTGGTTCACTAATATCCTATAGGGAAGGAAACTGCCATCCTTACCTTGTCTGGCCTACATGTGACTCCAGACCCACAGCAATGTGGTTAATTCTGAACTGCCCTCTGGGCAATTAGGGATGGGGCAATAAATGCTGCCTAGCCAGCAACGCCCTCATCCCATGAATGAATAAAGAAAAAAAGTTCTTCACTGAGCGAAGTTGGTTTGCACTCAAAATGCAGCCCTCCCTGCTCTTGTCACACTTGGGCTGGTCTTCAATAGATATTCTCCCCTCCACCCCAACTCAAGAAAATTTGGAGAGAATGTTCTGAATGAGCTCCTTCAGTAATTGGCTAACTTTCCATCCTCATGAACGTTGCCTGAGCTCAGAACAGATGAGGCAGTCTGGCGCAAAGACCATTGGCACCATTTCACTTTGGTCACCTGTATCCGTTTCAGCTCAATTTGCCCAACAATTTTTTTTTGTATACATGGATTTGTAGCGCATGTGCATCACTGGCTGGGCAAGCATTTATTGCCTGTCCCTAGTTGCCCCATTGAGAAGGTGGGGGTGAGCTGCCTTCTTGAACTGCTGCAATCCATGTGCTGTCGGTTGACCCACAATGCACTTAGGGAGGGAATTCCAGGATTTTGTCCCAGCGACACTGAAGGAACGGCGATATATTTCCAAGTCAGGATGGTGAGTGCCTTGGAGGGGAACTTGCAGGGGGTGGTGTTCCCATGTATCTGCTGCCCTTTACCTTTGAGATGGAAGTGGTTATGCGTTTGGAAGGTGCTGCCTGAGGATCTTTGGTGAATTTCTGCAGTGCATCTTGTAGATGGTACACACTGCTGCTACTGAGCATCAGGAAGGTCATTGATGAAGCAGCTGAAGATGGTTAGGCCTAGGACACTACCCTGAGGAATTCTGACAGAGATGTCCTGGAGCTGAGATGACTGACCTCCAACAACCACGACCATCTCCTTTTGTACCAGGTATGACTTCAACCAGCAGAGAGTTTGTCCCCGATACCCATTGATTCCAGTTTTGCTGGGCCTCCTTGATGCCACACTCGGTCGAATGCAGCCTTGATGTCAAGATCTGTCACTCTCACCTCACCTCTGGAATGCAGCTCTTTTGTCCATGTTTGAACCAAGGCTGTAAGGAGGTCAGGAGCTGAGTGGCCCTGGTGGAACCCAAACTGGGCGTCACTGAGCAGGTTATTGCTGAGCAGGTGCTGCTTGATAGCGCTGTTACTGACACCTTCCATCACTTTACTGATGATCGAGAGTTGACTGATGGGGTGGTAATTGGCCGGGTTGGATTTATCCTGCTTTTTGAGTACAGAAAATACCTGAGCAATTTTCCACATTGTCGGGTAGATGCCAGTTTTGTAACTGTATTTGGCCCCACATATTTTCAGCATAAAGTGTACACTCAGCTCTCACTGTACTGCAGAGACAATCTATGCTCCAATGAAGAGACTTTTTGAAACAGTCTTACTTTTAGGTGAGACAACAAGGTGCAGAGCTGGATGAACACAGCAGGCCAAGCAGCATCATAGGAGCAGAAAGGCTGACGTTTCGGGCCTAGACCCTTCATCAGAAAATGAACATTTTGGGTGAACAAGGTAGTCATCTTGTATACAGCAAGGCCCCACAAACGTCACTGTAAAAGTTATTTTAGTGATGGGATGGATAATGCTTGGCAGGGCTCTTCTTGGAATAGTGCTATGGGATCAATCTTGTAGCCAGGCAGGTGTAGCCTCAGCGTTGCAGCTGAAGGCCAATACCTTACTGGCAGGAAGGATGGTCCTGATGTTGGGGGAGTCCGGAACCAGGGCATCACAGTCTAAGGATACTGTGTCAGCCATTTAGGCGAGGTGAAGGCCTAGTGGTATTATCACTGGACTGTTAATCCAGCAACCCAGATAATGTTCTGGGGACCCAGGTTCAAATCCCGCCATGGCAGACGGTAGAATTTGAATTCAGTAAATATCTGGAATTAAGAGTCTAATGATGATCATGAATCCATTGCTGATTGTTGGGAAAAACCCATCTGGTTCACTAATCTCCTTTAGGGAAGGAAACTGCCATCCTTACCTGGTCTGGCCTACATGTGAGTCCAGACCCACCTCCCCCACCCCCACCCCCACAGCACTGTGGTTGACTCTTAACTGCCCTCTGGGCAATTAGGGATGGGCAATAAATGCTGCCTGGCCAGCGATGCCCACATCCTGTGAACGAATAAAGTAAAAATAAAGCATTTGGATGAGAAGATAGGAGGCATAATTAGTAAGTTTGTGGATGGCACCAAAATAGTGGCCAGTGACGAAGGTTGTCTAAGAATCCAACGGGAATCATCAACTGGGTCAATGGGCCGAGGAATGGCAGATGGAGTTTAATTCAGATAAATGCGAGGTGTTGCAAGTTCATGGTAGGGCCCTGGGGAGTGTTACCAAAGAGACAGACCTAGGGGTGCAGGTACATAGTTCCTTGAAAGTGGCATCATAAGTAGATAGGGTGGTGAAGAAGGCGTTTGGCATACTTGCCTTCATTGGTCAGAGCATTAAATGTAGCAGTTGGGATGTTGTGCTACAGCTGTGCAAGACTCTGGTAAGGCCACTCCTGGAACACTGCTTACAATTCTGGTTACCCTGCTGTATGAAGGATGTTATTAAACTGGAAAGAGTGCAAAAAAACATTTTCAGGGATGTCACCAAAACTGGAGGTTTGATTTATAAGGAGAGGCTGGATAGACTGGGATATTTTTCCTGGAAAGTAGGAGGCTGGGGAGTGACCTTGTAGAGCTTTATAAAATCATGACAGTCATAGATAAGGTGAACAGCCAAGGTTTTTTTCTCTAGCGTGGGGAGTCCAAAACTAGAGGGAATAGGTTTAAGGTGAGAAGGGAAAGATTTAAAAGGGACCTGAGGGGCAATTATTTTTCGTAGAGGGTGGTGCTTGTATGGAACAAGCTGCCAAAGGAACTGGCAGAGGTGGATACAATTACAATACTTAAAAGACGGGTATGTGAATAGGAAAGGTTTAGAGGGCTATGGGCCAAATGCAGACAAATGGGACTCGTTCAGTTTAGGAAACCTGGTCAGCATGGATGAGTTGGGCCGAAGGTCCTGTTTCTGTGCTGTATGACTCTCTGACTCTACGACTGAAATGAGGAGAGATGCCTTCATCCAGAGCGTGGTGAGCCTGAGGAATTCTCTGTCACAGAAAGTGGTTGAGGTCAAAACATTCTTAGG
>NW_025966574.1:13083-17710 GCF_021869965.1 Rhincodon typus
ATGGTGGAGCAGGCTTGAAAGGCTGAATGGCCTACTCCTGCTCCTGTTTTCTATGTTCTACATGTCAAGCACCAACTCTGCTATAACAACGCAAGTAGGCCACTCAGTCCTTTAAGACTACCTCATCAATCAATTAGGCCGTGTCAGATCTGGAGCAAAATTGATAACAGGGATACAATTTAACTCAGCACTCTTATCCAGCAAAACTCTCTCTCAGTTTTGAAAGTTCCAATTGGCCTCCTCTCCCCCTCCCCACCCAGGAGATCTTGGCAAAGAGAATTTCTGAGTTCCGTCAAGCCTTTCCAAAAGGATAAAGGCCATTCCAGTAGTTCGCTCCAAGTTTGGAACTGAAGATCAGGTCTCCTTGCTATTGACTTCCCCCAGTGCAGGAGTCAGATCCTCTGTATCAAACCCTCTGTCTCGGGGCCAGGAGCTGGGCCAAACTGAGGTAACCTGGGGCCTCAGCGAGAGTCTGATATCTGCTTAATAGGCAGAATGTATTTTGATAGCGCCAGAGTTCTTGCTGGCTGGTATCTTGTTAAATTAAGGGCATTTGATGACAAGAGTAGGTATGACCGCTTTCCCTTTCTCATCTGTGAGCAGGCTTCACTTAGGAGTTGCCGACAGGGAATGTTAAAAAAAAAACTCTCTCAATGGGAGCAAAGAAACACCTTCAAATCCCTTGGACTGTGCCCCTCATTAATCCATGTCTTTTTTGTGCAGCTGTTACTGTGTGAATGAGTTCAGCGGGAGCATGGGACTGACAGAACTTTGATCTGGGCCAGCTGCCTGTATCAAATCTAAGTTAACATCGGACTAAACACTATCAGTGGAAATCAGAACTGGAAGTTCTGTCCCTAACCCGGCCCTCCCTTGCAAATATTCCACTCCATAGTTACGACTGACACTCACTAAATGACAAGTCAGTCATATTAGACTTTTAGGAGATTTTGACTGGATGGTAGCTAGCAATTAGATAGAAGCATTTTCTGAAGAAGGGTCTAGGCCTGAAACGTCAGCTTTCCTGCTTGGCCTGCTGTGTTCATCCAGCTCTACACCTTGTTATCTCTTATATTAGATAGAAATCGCTGCGATATTGACATTCATTTTCAGACCTATTTCACAAGGAGCTAGTAAAGTGTGAAGCAAACTCCAGTGCCAGAAGCAGGTAATTCTTGGATGTCACATTATGGTAAAGACTATAGTCCTACTCTAAGAGGTATAGTGGCTGGATTTGCTGGCAAATCCAAATCACATTGCTTCATTTTCAGTGACAACTTTCATGTCTGAGATCCAGTTCGTCATATCATGGAACCAGAGAGACACTAGGGCATGGAAGGAGGCCACTTGACTCATCGACTCCACACTGGACCTCTGCAAAGCAATCCAGTTAGTCTCATTTCCTGCTTTCTAGCCCAGCAGCCCTGCATACTTATTCCTCCACCTGCCCCCTTATCATTCCCCTTCTGGCCAGCCTTTAAAATAAAATCACATTCTTCCTCACATTTCCCCTCCCCCATATCTCTTGACCAAAAGCTCAAATTTGTGTCTTTGTCATCCTTGGTCCATCAGCTAATGGGGGCCCCTTTCCTTCCAGTCCATCTTTTCCAAATCTGTTATTCTACCGCACAGTGGCTCAATGGTTAACACTGCTGTCTCACGGTGCCAGGGACCCGGGTTCAATTCCAGCTTTGGGTGACTGTGAGGAATTTGCATATTCTCCCCATGTCTGTGCGGGTTTCCTCCCACAGTCCAAAGATGTGCAGGTTTGGTGCATTTGCCATAGGAAATGCAGGGTTACACGGATAGGTGGGCAGGGAAGGGAGTTCTGGGTGGGATGCTCTTCAGAGGGTCGGTGTGGACTCAATGGGCTGAATGGCCTGCTTCCACACCATAGGGATTCTATGATCCCCGTGAAGGGTGATGTGTGCACCAGTCGCTGAAGGTAAGCATGCAGGTGTAGCAGGCAGTAAAGAAGGTAAATGGTATGTTGGCCTTCATTGCGGCAGGTTTTGAGGACAGGAGCAGGGATGTGTTGTTGCAGTTATACAGGGCCTTGGAGAGGTCACACCTAGAAAATTGTGTGCAGTTTTGGTCTCCTTTTCTGAGGAAGGATGCTCTTACTCTTGAGGGAATGCAGCGAAGGTTTACCAGGCTGATTCCGGGGATGGGGGGGCTGACTTATGAGGAGAGATTGACTAGGTTGGGATTGTTTTCGCTGGAGTTCAGACGAATGAGGAGGGATCTCATAGAGACTTATACAATTCTAACTGGACTGGACAGGGTAGATACAGGGAGGATGTTCCCAATGGTGGGTGTATCCAGAACCAAGGGTCACAGTAGGGGGATTCGGGGCAGACCATTTAGGACGGAGATGAGCAGACATTTTTTTCACCCAAAGAGTGGTGAGCCTGTGGAATTCATTACCACAGGAAGTAGTTGATGCCAAAACATTGAATGTATAGCACTTGGGGTGAAACGGGATGAAAGGTTATGGGGAGAAAGCAGGATTAGGCTATTGAGTTGGACGATCAGCCATGATCGTGAAGAATGGCAGAGCAGGCTCAAAGGGCTGAATGGCCTCCTCCTGCTCCTATCTTCTATGTTTCTATGTTGCTATGCAGCAACGGGAAGGATTCACAAGTTGATGCCAGCCAACACTCAGAGTCATGCAGCACGAGAAACAGACCCCTCACTCCAACTCACCCACCTCGATAGCAGCTAATCCAGCAGTTCGTCCAATAGGACAGGAGTGGTGCACGGGATCCTATGCCACACCCACCACCAAGTATCCCATTGGAAGGCGCTCTGGAATTCTAAGCCTTATCTTTCGTCTCCAATTGCATTTGAAGCCAGCACTTTCTGATTCGGGGCAGAGCCAGTATCACAAAACCAAAACATCACTCTGCAGTTTGTTGGCAAACAAAAGCAGCTTGGGAAAACGTGACGGCTGCTGAGCTCCTCAATGCTCCTGGCTTCACAAGGAAGAAGAGAAAGAAATCCTGTAGACTGTATTGGGGCTGAGAGATGAATGAATTTGATGAGTCAAAGCCTTTCTCATGTCCCATCCTCCTATTCCTGCAGATGTTATCAAAATACCAGTTGACTCTTCAGCACAGTACTGAATGAGTGCTAAACAGTCATCAGATGAAACCTTAGCCTAAGATCTGTCTCAATGTGTGAGCTGATGATTCTCCTGGTGTCTCAGCGAATGTTGAACCGCCATCACCAAAATCAGATCGTAGGAAAGAACAAGGGCCTTCGGAGCGTTCAATAGATCGAACGCAGCATTCAATAGATTGTGGCCTAGCAGCAATGCAAGTCACCTTTGGATAAATGCCAGCCTTCTCTTTTCACTGGGGAAGAGTGTTCCACGCTCACCACCCTCAAAGAGAAACGTTCTTTTCCCTTCTCCACCTCAAAAGGGAGACCTCTTCTTCTCAAACCGACACCCTGCTGGTTCTAGTCTCCCCTGTAAGGGGAAACGCGGAGCAGAATCCTAAAGGGCTCTGACAGAATTTTAGCACTGCTGCCTCACAGCATCAGGGTCCCAGGTTCAATTCCACCCTCAGGCAACTGTGTGGAGTTTGCAGATTCTCCCTGTCTCTGTGTGGGTTTCCTTCAGGTGCTCCAGTTTCCTTCCACAGTCCAAAGATGTGCAGGTTAGGGTGAATTGACCGTGCTAAATTGGCCCATAGTACCCAGGGATGTGCAGGTTAGGGTGGATTGGCCGTGCTAAATTGGCCCATAGTGCCCAGGGATGTGCAGGTTAGGGTGGATTGGCCGTGGGAAATTGTCCCATAGTGCCCAGGGATGTGCAGGTTAGGGTGGATTGGCTGTGCTAAATTGGCCCATAGTGCCCAGGGATGTGCACGTTAGGGTGGATTGGCCATGCTAAATTGTCCCACAGTGCCCAGGGATGTGCGGGTTAGGGTGGGATTGGCCGTGCTAAATTGTCCCATAGTGCCCAGGGATGTGCAGGTTAGGGTGGATTGGCCGTGGGAAATTGTCCCATAGTGTCCAGGGGTGTGCAGGTTAGGATGGATGGCCGTGCTATATTGTCCCGTAGTATCCAGGATGTGCAGGCTGGGTGGGTTAGCCATGGGAAATGCAGGGTCTGGGTGGGATTCTAAGAATCCAATGAGGAGTCCGGCCAGGCCTATCTCGACATCAGAAGTATCTTGTGCCATCATTTACGCTTTTGACGAGCAGTGAGGTAAGTTTCTCACCAGGCAATGGTGCATTGCCAATGAAAGGAACTGTAGCTTGTTAAACGCTTTATTAACAGCCCAATTCACGTCATTCATATTCAACTTCCTAGCTTACCAAACATGCCCTCTATCCATCAGGGAGTTTGGAGCTCTAGCTCAGATTCCATGGTACTGGTCTCACCAATGCCAGCCTGATGGTGAAAACTCTGATGAGTCAGACAAAGTCCCTGATATTAATACTATTCTGAATCTGAGATTATGTGCTGAATCCCCTTTTCATTGCAAGTTCAGTCCGTTTCCACCCCTCGGAAATAGGTAGAAAACATGTCTAGGTAAGCCCATGTAGACCACACAAGAGGGCAGTTCCCAAAGGCTCTCAGGTCAGGCAGTTACTGCACTCCACCCCAGTCCGCAAT
>NW_025966574.1:17810-22424 GCF_021869965.1 Rhincodon typus
GCAGTAGTGCTCATTTCCCCAGCACCCTTCTTGTGCGTATGCAGGTGTGAGACACAGTAAAAAAAAAACACCAGGTGTGCAAATAGATTTATTAACATACCACCACCAGGAAAAACACCCCTGTATCCAAAGAATCAGTATCAAGCAGAGCCCCTAGGGGCAAAGCCGACATGAAAGAAAAAGTGAGGGGGAGGTAGGGATCAAATCAAAATGGAACTGGAGGGGAAAGATAAGGCACTCCACACCCCGCAGCGCCCACCTCTCCCGAAAGGTATCGAGAATATTGGTGGACATCGCATGCTCTTTCTCCAGGGACACCTGGGCTGTTTTTCGTGTACTTTTCCACTTTGCTTCAATTGCTCATTGTTGTGTCCAATTAACCCTTAGTGATTAACCCTTGATGGTCTGGTTTGAAGAGATCATTTTTAAAACCAACACTACAGCATTTGCCGGCAAAGGCAATAGTGATTCCTTTTCAAAAGTAGCCCGGTGGCTGTGCAGCACTTTAGGACACCCCCCCAAGGACATGAAAGGTGCTATGCAAATGCATGTCAGTCTTTCATTCTTTCCTTTCTGTACACACATGTCTTCAGAACAGGGGAAAAGTCTAACATGTCAGATATGTAATGTTAAACATAATAAATGGATGGCTTGTGTTGACTATGAATAAGCTAGTGACTAGATCAGATGTATAAAGTCACCTCTCACGTCCACTCATTTGTTGTGATGGGGGAAGGGGAAGAAAACTGATGAACTCTTGCTTCAGGGTTCTATTTCATCTTGTCCAAAAACATGATCTTCTCAGATTCACTTTGCAGATGCGTAAATATCCAGTACTAAGCATCTTCCAAGGGCAGCGATGAATTTTACTCTTTTCTCAAACAGCAGGACCAAGTCTCCATGTTAAAAAGGAAACTGAAGGCAAAGTGAACAGTTTTGGCTCTTGCATTGCACTGAGCAGTGTGTCAAGCACTTGCCTCAAATAACTCCATCATTGCATAATAGTTCCATACCAGTTGTGGTACTAGGTCAAATTAATCAGGACACTCCCTGGGTTTCAGCCCAAATCCACGCTGAGTTATTTGATTTCGGTCACTTGCTTCAGATGCCTTTTTAGGGTTAGAAAAAAATCTGGCAGCTTGCTCCTGCTCCCAACTTCCATCCAGGAACTGTTATTACATTCATTTAGGGAGATGGTCATGCCAACATTTATTGCCCATTCCCATTTGTCCTTGTACAATATGAGATTTGTACATGTGGAAGGCCCAAAGATCAGGAAGCAGGGTACTTTATTCCACATGCATCAGCTTGTTCTAAACAGAAGGGAAATTAAGGATACACAAGTATACACTACGACCATTGGATGACCATGTGGGTTACATTTGGCACTCCCCTTCCCTTCTCAGCAGCCCTCACTCTGCCAAGGACATACTTTCTCTTCCAGTCAGAGTCCATTCAACTGCTCCAGCTGCCCTCCCTCATATACGCCACCTGCTGGTGGATGTCTGGCAGAACTCTTCAGCTCCCTTGCTCAGTGTCTCCGTCACTGTCGGCACCTGCTGCTGGAGTTCCAACACATCTTTTGACATCTTGGGAATGCCCATGTTCCACACACAACAGGGACTTGGCTCCCCACCAGTGGAAAATGAGGACAAACCAGACGTCCAGGACTACCAAATGGGCTCGCTGCAAAGTCGGCAACAGACACAGTTTTAACTGCTCCAGGTTTTATTTTGCATTGATTTAAACGAGGGAGGTGGTCTCCAAAACGAATTTGAAGTATTGTCCTCTGAAGGCCATTGGACAGAAGATTGGGTGCGGTGAAAAATCATCTGCCGTTTCACATTTATGTTGAAGATCAATTTGACTCACTTGGTGCTGGAAGATTCTACGCTGCAGTCACAGTGGTACAGCAAATAGCGAGTCCTCATGAAGGTCTCATGGGATTCACTACATCTACATCCTATGTGGAAATCACAAGCTTTCCCATTAAATCACGCCAGTTTTGGGCCAAATCTTCCATTTGATTCTTCAAAGGCTTGACAGAGTGCATTATGGGTAGTTAATCCTCCTGCCTGGGGAATCTACTACCAATGGACACTGTCACAAAGGGAGCAGTCATTTTGGACAGAGATGAGGAGAAATTTCATCAGAAAATCGTGAATGTTTGGAATTCTCCACTTTGTGGATGCTCAGCAATTGAAGGTATTCAAGACTGAAATCAGTAGAGTTTGGACTCTGAAGGCAGGAAAGTGGAGTTGCAGTTGAAGCTCAGTCATAATCCTATCGAATGATGGAGCAAGCTCGAGGGGCCCTGTGCCAGGCTCCCATTTCTCGTGTTCTTCAAAGTGCAACACATCTGTGATCAGCTCAATCTGTTTATTTTTTGTCTCTGGTGCTTCATATTTCAAACACCTTTTGTAGCATGGTGGGCCTGTCTGGTGGACAGAGACCGGACCTGTATTCTCGAGAGTTTTGAAGAGTGAGAGGCGATCCTCATTGGAACCCACAAAATGCTTAAAGGGACAGACAAGGTGGATGTAGGTGAGATGTTTAGCCTGGTTGGGGAGTCTCGAACCAGGGAACACAGTTTAAAAATAAGGTGACAGCCACTGAGGACTGAGATATTTTTTACACAGAGGGTGGTAAAGCTTTGGAATTCTCTAGCCCAGAGGTTTGTGGAAGTGCAGTATTTGAGTCTGTTTGAAGTTGAGGTTAATAAATGGATCATGACTGACTCTACTCTCAGCTCCATTTCTCTGCCTTTGGGCTTCATAACATTAGACACTCTCAACAACCCAAAATCTAGCACTGTCAGTCATGAAATGTTCACTCAACCTCCAGCACCTACAGCCAATTGATGGAGAAAATTCCAGATGCTTTTTATTTGAAAAAGTGAATTGCCTTCTGAAAGGCACTGCTGTAATGTTAAGATCAGGCCTCGTTGGCTTAGGTTCGCTGGCCTGGAACGAATAATTTCTCCGTATCTAACATATCGAATTATTTTGTTGTTTTAAATAGGTGGATTTGATCATCCCTCAACCATCTAAACTCAATGGAACACAAACCTGATTTCAGCAGTTTAACTCTTAAACCTTGGTATCAGTCTGGTGAATCTGCACCTGAAACTATTAATGGGAAGAGCACTTCCAAAATTATGGAATGATTCACCTGAGAAGGAGACCATTTGGTCCATCTTGCCTGTGCAAGCTCTTGGAAAGAGCCAGACCCGACGAATCTACTGTTACCCTAGTCCCGCAAATTAATGAATGACCCCAGTTCTCCTTTGAAAGTCACCAGTGAATTGCTTCTGCCATTCTTTCATAACATCTCACCATCAACATTCGCTTTTCTGTCCTGACCTCTCAGATTCCTTTTCCTTTTCCCGTAAATCTGGTTACTGACCCACTTGCGTCCGGAAACAGTTTCTCCTCATTTACTTACAGCAAACCCCAAATGGTTTTGAATACCTCAATCAGAGCCTCCTCTGAGGACAGCAACTCCTACTCCTCCAGAGGAGGAGGTGGAGATGGGTACAATAGCAACACTTAAGAGGCATCTTAACAGATATATGAACAGTCAGAGAATAGAGGGATATGGACGGTGGAGAGGCAAAAGGTTTTTTGTTTAGAAAGGTGTCATGTGTTGGCGCAGGCTTGGTGGGCCAAAGAGCCTGTTCCTGTGCAATACTTTTCTTTGTTCTTTGGTACAATCAACTTTGATGTTGTCAGGCAGAATGAGAGCTGTCAGGAGCCAGGTATGTCATACCTGTTTCTGTTGGGACCTTGTGTAAGACTGTTTCTTCACCCAAAAGCGGAGTGATGACATTGGGGTGGGTGGAGCTAATGCAAATTCAAAATTAACTCTTCCAAAACCATTCCTGTCAGCAAACCAGAGCCATGCCCAATAGGACCATTCTCAGAAATACGGTGTGTTTCTAGTGGATCTGACTTCAATTCTGCCAATTCTTAGGGACCACGAGGGGCCTGTATAACTATCAGTGGTTGAGGATTGGCCATGAGAGAGTCTTAACAAGAAGAGGCACTTATCTTACCCGATGAGCTGTAATGGACATGATAGCAATAGGTAATTCCAGTCACAGAGCATTCTCACACCAATGGCTATGGCTCAGGAAAAGGGAATTTCTAAATTATGAAAAAAGCAACTTCTTCATGCAACTGCAATGAGTCTGGGGGAGCTTCAACAATGGGACCCTTGTGCTCAGCTCTCACAACAGTGAGTGTTGACTTTGTTACCAACACAAAGCCCTGGTTACATGGTGTTTAGAGTCACTGTGAGCAGTATTGGGCAGCACAGGAAGGAGGGGAGAGCCGTGTCAATTCAGCAGATTGAGACATTAGAGACAAGAGTCAAACTACAAAAAAGAAAAGGACAGACTTACATTTCTAAATTGCTTTTCTATTGCACTTTTCAAGACAACTAGCCATTTCAAAATGCTTCATGGCCAATATGGCACCTTTGAAGTGGTGTCATTGGTATCATGTAAGAAATATGACACCATTCTGTACACAGCAACTTTCCACAGCAGCACTGTGACTATATCATCAGCTTTGGTGATGTTGACTGATGGATACTTATTGGCAAGAGAGCAAG
>NW_025966574.1:22524-25821 GCF_021869965.1 Rhincodon typus
TGAAGAAGGGTCTAGGCCCGAAACGTCCGCCTTCCTGCTCCTCTGACGCTGCTTGACCTGCTGTGTTCATCCAGCTCTACACCTTGTTATCCCAGATTCTCCAGCATCTGCAGTTCCTACTATCTACTGATACTTGTGTTTTGTCTCTCCCTTTTTGATTAATTGTGTTGCATTCGCAGTTTTCCATCAGTCTTTGCCGTGCTGTTGTGTCTCTCTCTCTCTCTTTTCACCGTGCTAATTGCTAGGCAGAACTCTCCTCTGCACCACCATCCTTGCTATGTCCCTGCATTATTGCATCCGATTTTCAAACTCAGCCAGCTTGAAGGGGGGGATCTCTGTTACCTCCTTCACTGCCCCAGGCATTTGGTTGAGATTTTTTTTTTGGAGGATATTGGTGGTTAGGCTGGTTTCTTGTTTTAAACTGGCACCATTTGTAGAGACGTGCAGCATGCAAACAGACCTTTCAGCCCAACTTGTCTGTGCCGACCCGATATCATATATAAATCTAGTCCCATTTTCCAGCATCTGTCCCACATCCCTCTAAACCCTTCCTATCCATGTCCCCATCCAGAAGCCTTTTAAATGTTGTAATTGTACCAGCCCCCACCCACTTCCTCTGGCAGCTCGTTCCACACACACACCACCCTCTGTGTGAAAAAGTTACCCCTCCGGTCCCTTTTAAACCTTTCCCCTCTCACCTTAAACCTATGCCCCTCTAGTTTTGGACTCCCCTCACCCCTGGGAAAAAGACTTTGGTTATTCACTCTATCCAAACCCCCCCCCCATGATTTTGTAAACCTCTATAAGATCACTCCTCAGCCTCCGACACTTCAGGGAAAAAGCCCCAGGCTATTCGGCCTAACTGAGGCAGCATGATGGCTCAGTGGTTAGCACCACTGTCTCCCAGCACCAGGGACCCGGGTTTGATACCCCATTCTCCCTGGGTCTGCGTGGGTTTCCTCTGGATGCTCCAGTTTCTTCCCAAGGTGTGCAGGTTAGGGTAGATTGGCCGTGCTAAATTGTCCCGTAGTGCACAGGGATGTGCAGGTTAGGGTGGATTGGCCGTGGGAAATTGTCCCATAGTGCCCAGGGATGTGCAGGTTAGGGTGGATTGGCCGTGCTAAATTGTCCCATAGTGCCCAGGGATGTGCAGGTTAGGGTGGATTGGCTGTGGGAAATTCTCCCATAGTGCCCAGGGATGTGCAGGTTAGTTGTGGGAAATGCAGGGTTACAGGAATCGGGATGGCTCTTCGGAGGGTCAGTGTGGACTTGATCGGCCAAATGGCCTGCTCCCCAACCGAAGGCTGATGTGGTAATTAGCTGTTTTGATAATTGCTTAGATTCCCAACCAACTAGCAAACGCCAACCCTTTGAATGATGTTACGCTGAGAGTGCTGGAGATCGGAAACACAAACCGAGAAACTGCACAGAGGACCGTAGGAATTAGGAGCAGCAGGTGTCCATTCAGCCCCTTGAGCCCATTCTGCCATTTAATGTGGTCACCACTAACCTTATCCTGGTCTTGCCTTCGCTTTCCTTCCTGCGCACCGCAGCTCTGAATCCCGTTTCTCATCAGAAACCTCTCTACGTTCTTGCTTGGATTCTGTCCCCACTGTACTGTAGGGCAGAGAGTTACGCAGATTCGCAGCTGTCTCAGAGAAGTCGTTTCTCCTCATCTCAGAGTCTGGAGTTAAACACTTCGAGTCCCGTAAGGCTCCTCTCTGGAATGTGTGCGCCCAGGAACGTTAACCCTCCTCTCCGCTGTGTTCCGAGCACCCCGTGTTTGGTGAATTGTCACATTATCCAGCTGCAGGTTTGGTAGCTGACTGAAACCTCTCCCTGTTTGTACCCACGCAGGACCAAGAGAAGCGAACACCACTTCATGCTGCTGCCTATCTGGGTGATGTTCAGATCATCGACGTTCTCATTCAATCTGGTGAGCTGGCCTGTGTCCTGCACACCACCCCCCATGTGTGTGTGTGACCTGTGCGCACACGTGAAACCGCAGCCCTGGGTTCATTGCTGGGTCCCTTTACTGTTTGCAATGTTCCTAAAATGAGAAGTATAAGAGTTGGGAGGGTCATGTTGCGGCTGTACGGGACATTGGTTAGGGCCACTTTTGGAATACTGTGTGCAATTCTGGTCTCCCTGCTATAGGAAGGATGTTGTGAAACTTGAAAGGGTTCAGAAAAGATTTACAAAGATGTTGCCGGCGTTGGAGGGTTTGAGCTACAGGGAGGGGCTGAATAGTCTGGGGCTGTTTTCCCTGGAGCATCAGAGGCTGAGGGGTGACCTTATAGATGTTTATAAGATCATGAGGGGCATGGATAGGGTGAATAGCCAAGGTGTTTTCCCCCAGGGTAGGTTTTGATCCCTTTATATTGGAGGCAATTCAGAGAATGTTTCCCAGCTAGTTACCTGGAACGAGCTCATTGTTGTATGAGGAGAGATTGGACAGACTGCATTCCTTTCAGCTGGGACTTGAAAGGTTGAAAGCTGACTCGGTTTTTGAAGTGTGTAAAATTGTGGATATTCCCCACTGTGGGCCAGCCCCGAACTGTGTGTGTCAGGGCGCGCACGTGCGTGTGTGATGGGGCTGGTACATCTAAAACTAGGGGTTGTCCTTTTGGCACAGAGGTGAGGCAAGTTGTTTTCCCTGGGGGTTCTACGGTTTTGGAACTCCCTGCCGAAGGTGGGAGTGGGCAGGTCCTTGTGAGATGTTGAGGGGTGGGGTATTGTGGATTATCAGGGGGTCAAAAAAAAAACTGATCAGCCGCAATCTTAGCCCAAATAGTGGAGCAGGTTCAGCTAGCTGAGTAGCTCACCACTAGCGTTTCTTCCCCCCCGCCACCCATTGCAGTGCTCCTGAGTTAACCAGCTGGGTGAAACTGATGTTACCGAGAGGGTTAAGGAGTTAACCAGCTCTTGTGTACATTCGGGATTTCCCCGCCACGTTTGCGATTCAGGGCTGAAGCGGTCGAGGTATCAGGATTGTTGGGTGTCGGAGGTCAGTGTGCTCCTTGATCCTGTCTGCTGTGTAACCCCTGCCCCTCTCTCCCTGTGTGTGTGACAGGTGCTAATGTGAATGCTAAGGACAACTCGTGGCTCACTCCATTACATCGAGCTGCAGCCTCTCGCAATGAAGTAAGTGATCGCTGCACGCCCCCCCCCCCCCCCCCCCCCCCCCCCCCCCCCTCTAAACCCGTTTTTCACCCGGACCCCTCCACCACCCAGGGGGGGGGGGGGGCCCGCGGGGGGGGGCGGGCGGGGGGGGGGGGCCGCGTGGGGGGTGGGCGG
>NW_025966574.1:25921-28420 GCF_021869965.1 Rhincodon typus
GCCGAGGGAGCGGGCGCTGTCGGAGGGTCAGGGCCGAGGGAGCGGGGCGCTGTCGGAGGGTCGGCGCCGAGGGAGTGGGGCGCTGTCGGAGGGTCGGCGCCGAGGGTTGAGCTGATACTGGCCTTGTTTCCACAGAGAGCTGTGAGCGCCCTGCTAAAGCACTCTGCTGACGTTAATGCCCGGGATAAGCAGTGGCAGAACCCCCTCCATGTCGCTGCTGCCAACAAAACCACCAAATGCGCTGAGCTCCTGATCCCATTCCTGAGCAGTGTGAACATCTGTGACCGTACTGGGAGGACAGCTTTACATCATGCTGCATACAGCAGCCATGCTGAGGTGAGCGTACTGAGGATTTGGAGGCAGGGAGGAGCTGTCTGTCTGACTCCTGGCTTGATTGCCCCCACTGCCCTCCCGCGGAGGGGGAGGGAAGGGGAGCGTTAACGAGGAGTCAGCGATCCCCGAGTGTACTAGGTGGAGACGGAGTTTCTCCCTCACCACCCCGGTCTCGGTGCTGGGCTCCTCGTTCACGGAATAGAATTGTAGAATCCCTGAAAAGAGACCGTTCGGCCCATTGAACTGCTTCGAAGAGCGTCCCACGCAGACCCCACATTTCCCATGGCCAACCCACCCTAACCTGGGCACTATGGGACAATTTCCCATGGCCAATCCACCCTAACCTGCACGTCTGTGGGCACTATGGGACAATTTAGCGCGGCCAATCCACCGTAACCTGCCCATCTTTGGACTGTGGGAGGCATCCAGAGCCCCTGGAGGAAACTAACACAGACATGGGCAGAATGTGCAAACTCCACACAGACAGTCACCTGAGGGTGGAATCGAACCCAGGCCCCTGGCGCCGTGAGGCAGCAGTGCTAACCACTGAGCCACCATGCCACTAGCATATTAATCACATTTGCAGCTCGCTAGTCTGTGGGTCGGAATTTGAACCTACGTCAGCCTCGCTCTCTGGGCTGTGGGTCCAGTGATGTTCCCCCCACCCCGTCTTGCTCTGTTTTGCAGCAAGCACAGGAAGAGGCCATTCAGCCCCATTCTCTCGCAAACCCCACTCCCTTCCTGTGATTTTCCCAACAGAACGGCGCTGGCTCGCAGGCAGCCTGGCCTCGTCACTACAAACCCCCTACCCCACCTTGTTACAGCTCAGCTGTGCCAGCCACTTGTGTACTGCCCACACTGGAGGGCAGTCGTGGGCTTTGGGCTCTTGCTGTGCACTCTCCCGCGTTCAGAGTGCTATGGACCAGACCAGGCCCCCTGGAAATATTTTAAGGAGGTAGCCTAGACCCTAACTTTTTCTTATTTTAAAAGGCAGATGTGAAGTGCCATGTTGTAGAGGCAATGCGACTGCTCAAACTACTCAACGTTAAGCAAAAACACAATATAAACACTCGTTAAAATACAACGAAAGAAAGAAGAAATTTAGAATAACTTATAATAAATTAACTCTGTTGGAAAACTTAACAGAATAATAGATACAGTAAGTATTACTAATCAATTGGTCCAAAATAGTAACATCTTGTAAACACAGCCCCTTGGCAAAAAGGCAAATTCAGAAATCCGAGTTTCTCACGTGCGACACCTGCAGTAGTAAGAGAAACTCCAGCTTCTAGCTGTATCCGAGAGAGAGAGGGAAAATAGCTTCTGCTGCTCCAAAACTCCAGCAGCTTCTGTGAATCTAAAAGCTAAATAAAAAGTTAGGAATTCTGTTTTGTGAGAGCTGGCCACACCCAGCCAGGCTGCTTCTATTGTTGCAATGTTCTTAAAAAGAAAAATTACATTCGGCCTCCCGAGCTGTTTACGTCACCACAGACTGCTTAGTAGATCTCGTTCAATCTCACCCCTGAAAGAAACCAGGATAAAATCTACCTCTTAAAGCCACAGCTTTGTCACAAGAGCGAGCGTCCTGCTTTTCTACCTGGTACCTGTGTTCATGAAGACAGCCACCCCCTCCTGCCATGTTAATCTACTCTTGTGAATGTGTGTGTAACCAAGCCCCCCGCCCTGGTTAATAGGCATGTCAGACACCATTAGTGATGGGTTTGAGTCCACGTCAGCTCAGGGACCCATTGATTCCTCAGCGATGTGCCCATACTCTGGTGGGGAGGTTTGGGGACGGGTAGCGGGGCCAGAGGTTTTTGAGCTAAAAGAGTTCCCAATCCGTTGTCTTTCTCCGTACAGATGGTTCACCTGCTGTTGAATAAAGGGGCCACTGTTAGTGCGTGTGACAAGAAGGAAAGGCAACCGATCCACTGGGCTGCGTACGCAGGTAAGCTGGCTGTCCCCAGCCCAGGGGTGGGAGGGAGCTGCGTTACGGTCGGTAGAGCAGTGAGGAGTGCACAGGTTCGGCAGTTCATCCTCCTGTGCGGGAGCACCAAGAGAGTAGGGAGAGCTTGGAGCCAGCACGGGGAGAAGGGGCGGAAGAAGTATCAGGCTACATGTGCGCGCACGACCGAGGGGAGCGGGGTGGGGGGGGGGGTGGGGGGG
>NW_025966574.1:28520-34613 GCF_021869965.1 Rhincodon typus
GGGGTGTGTTTTTACGGGGGATTGGTTGGGGCGGGGGGGCGCGTTTTTACGGGGGATTGGTTGGGGCGGGGTGCGTTTTTACGGGGGATTGGTTGGGGCAGGGGGGCGCATTTTTATGGGGAATTGGTTGGGGTGGGGGGCGTGTTCTTACAGGAAGGGTGAGGGTGGGATGATTTAATCCCACTCCATCCTCTGTCCCTCCATCACTGAGCCGTGTGCTGTCTGCCACCTTCCCCCACGATCCCACCCACCCCCCCACCCCTGCCCCACAGGCCACTTGGATGTGGTGAAGCTACTGTCGTCACGAGGATCCGATGTGACGGCGAAGGACAGGAAAGGTTACACACCACTGCACGCTGCTGCCTCGAACGGACAAATTGATGTTGTCAAATACCTCCTGAACCTCGGGGTGGAGGTCAGTACTGCAGGCACTCCGGGGTTGGGGCGGGGGGAATGTTCCCGCGCTGGATTCTTCGTCTCGTCTGGGCGTCCCCAGACTGAGGAACCTGTATGTGCTCCACCTTGTTCTCCCCTCGCGTTCTGCAAAACTCTGTGACGTTTTCTCCGAAACTGCTCAGTCGTTGCTGTGTGCCGAATCCAGCAGCCAATTCGCTCACAGCAAGCTCCCGCCCCGCTCCCCCAACCCCCACCCCCCACCCCGCGCCAGCAGTCACACCTCTGTTTTGGTGATATTTATACAGGGATGCATGTTGGCTCCCGCACGTGGGTGCAATATTCCCAACGTCCGAGTATTTTTCAGGAGAGCTCGCTTGGGATCAGTGAGGTCTCTGGACCTCTCCCGGCCGGCCCCCTCCAGGTTCCCTCGGCACCCTCCCTCGTGCCTGCTCACTCAGCCCCCTCCCTCAGCGCCCTCCCCTTGACCCGCTCCCAGCACCCTCCCTCTGACCCGCTCCTGGTTCCCCCGGCGGCCTCCCTCTGACCCGCTCCTGGCTCCCCCAGCGCCCTCCCTCTTACCCGCTCCCGGCACCCTCCCTCTGACCTCCTCCCACCTCTCTCTGCACCCTCCCTCTGACCTCCTCCCTCTGCCGATTGTGCGATAGTAACTGCCTTGCCTCTGGTGAGATGCTGACGTCTCTTCAATGCTGTATATCTGTGATCCTGGGGAGTGGGGGTTGGGGGGGTAACCCAGCCCCCGGTGCCCTGGTGTACACCCGTCGCTTGTGTAAAGTGACGAAGGTGCTAGTACGGGGAGGATGGGAAAGCTGAACGGCCTTGCGTTCCCTCCCTGCCTGCAGATTGATGAGCCTAACGCCTACGGGAACACTGCCCTCCACATCGCCTGTTACACTGGACAAGACACAGTCGCCAATGAGCTGGTGAACTCTGGGGCTAACGTGAACCAGCCGAACGAGCAAGGCTTCACACCACTGCACTTTGCTGCTGTCTCGACCAATGGCGCTTTATGTCTCGAGCTCCTGGTCAACAACGGAGCGGATGTGAACATTCAGGTGAGACCCCTGCTGTTCCCTCTCATCCTCTGGGACAACGCCCCGTCCGGCCGTGAAACTCCCGGTCGCTCGCTTCGGGAGCAGCTCGTCACTGCTGAATGGCGTCTGGAGGGTTGCGTGGGAAATGTTCCCCACCCGGGGCAGGGAATGCAGAACGCTCGCTCCCACAGGGGGAAATTGAGGGGAGTGGGATTGATGCAGTGTTTTTGGACGGGTTGAGCGGGGAGCCCGGTACCCCACACTGGGGAGAGGCGTAGAAACTTGAGTGGAGCTCGAGGAGGTGATAGCCTTGTAGTATTATCCGCCAATCCGGAGAACCCAGGGATAAACTGGGAACCTGGGTTCGAATCCTGCCAGTGGCAGATGAAGGAGTTTGGGTTCGATAAAACTCTGGAATTAAGAGTCTAATGATGGCTGTGAATCCAATGTCGATTGCCAGCAAACCCTATCTGGTTCACTAATGTCCTTATCCGGTCTGACCTACATGTGACTCCAGACCTGCAGCAATGTGGCTTTCCTTTTTAATGTAAATGTGGTGTGGTGTGGAGGCAAGCCATTCGGCCCATCAAGTCCACACCAACCCTCGGAAGAACATCCCATCCAGGTCTGCCTCCCCCCACCCTATACCTGTAACCCTGCCTTTCCCACGGCCAATCCACCCTACCCTGCACATCCCTGAACAGTATGGGACAATTTAGCACGGCCAATCCCACCCTAACCTGCACATTCCTGGGCACTACAGGACAATTTAGCTCGGCCAATCCACCCTAACGTGCACATCCCTGGGCACTATGGGACAATTTAGCATGGCCAATCCACCCTAACCTGCACATCCCTGGGCACTACGGGACAACTTAGCACGGCCAATCCACCCTTTGGGCTGTGGGAGGAAACCGGAGCGCCCCGAGGAAACCTGCACAGACACGGGTAGAATGTGCAAACTTCACACAGACAGTCACCCGAGGGTGGAATCGAACCTGGGTTCCTGGCGCTGTGAGGCAGCGTTAAGCCACCGTGCCGCTCAGTTCAATCTGGATAGTGTGAGCTGATGAGTGTGGGCATGGCAAACAAGGCAAGGCAATACATGATGGGCAGTAGGACCCTGGGAAGTACTGAGGATCAGAGGGACCTTGGTTATGCATGTACACTGATCCCTTCAGGTAGTGGGACAGAAGGGTGAAGTGGTAGGAGGCATTTGGTACCCTTGCCTTTATTAGCTGAGGCATAGAGTCTCAGAGCAGGAGGGTGATGCTGGAACTGTCAAACCACACAGCGAGAGTGTTGTGTGCAGTTCTGGAATCCACATTCTTGGTGGGGGGTGTGTGTGTTGGGGGTCTGGCAGCATTGGGAGAGGAGGTTGTTGGGGGAGTGGGGTGCAAAGGGAGATTTACCAGGATGTTGCCCCTGAGGCTGGAGAATTTTGGTGACAGGGTGGGATTGGACAGACTGGGGTTGTTTCCCTTGGAGCAGAGGAGACCAAGAGGAGAGACACGGTTGAGATGCATAAAATGATGAGGTGCATGGACAGGAAGAAACTTTTGCCCCCTGGATGGAGGGATCTGTGACCAGGGAAGGGACATAGATTGAAGGTGAGGGGCAGGAGGTTCAGAGTGGGGGAGATGTGAGGATTTGTTATTGACCCAGAGGGTGGCGGGGAATCCGGTACTCGCTGCCTGTGAGGGGGAACCCTTCAGAACGTTGAAGAAGTGTGTAGGCGGGCTGTCGCGATGCCAAGGCTGTGGAGCCAAGTGCTGGGAAATGGGGGTTAGAAGGGTCCCGACCTGAAACGTCAACTTTCCTGCTCCTCCGATGCTGCCTGGCCTGCTGTGTTCATCCAGCTCCACACTGTGTTACCTCTGACTCCAGCATTGGCAGTTCTTAACTATCTCTGTTAGAATTCAAGTGGTTGTTTGTGACCAGCAGAAGCGTAATGGGCTGAAGGGCCTTTTCCCTGTGCTGTAGCTCTCTCTCTCTCTCTCTCTCTCTCTCTCTTTCTCTGTGACTCTCTGACTGCTCTCTCCCTGTGCAGAGTAAAGATGGGAAGAGTCCGTTGCACATGGCTGCGATCCACGGCAGGTTTACACGATCTCAGATCCTCATCCAGAACGGTACGTGAGGGGCTCCCCTAAACCAAGGGACAGGAAACGGTGACCCCAGGGATTAGAGCATTCGAAAAATAAATTCCTAACTCTCAGCAGACCTGCCATAAAGGGTCGTGTGTGTGTGTGTGTTTGTGTATGCGCACGCGTGTGTGTGTGTGTGGACTTGATGGGCCGAATGATGATCAGAGGATTAGATAGGGTGGACAGTGGGAGCCTTTTTCCTCAGATGGTGATGGCTAGCACGAGGGGACATAGCTTTAAATTGAGGGGTGATAGATATAGGACAGATGTCAGAGGTAGGTTCTTTACTCAGAGAGTAGTAAGGGCGTGGAATGCCCTGCCTGCAAAAATAGTAGACTCGCCCACTTTAAGGGCATTTAAATGGTCATTGGATAAACATATGGATGGTAATGGAATAGTTTAGGTTAGATGGGCTTCAGATTGGTTTCACAGGTCGGCGCAACATCGAGGGCCGAAGGGCATGTACTGCGCTGTAATGTTCTATGTTCTAATGGCCTGCTTCCGCACTGGAGGAATTTGACGCATCTGCTCCAATCGGACTGAAACGAGGAGAAATGCCTTCACCCAGAGAGTTTGGGTTGGGGTGGGGGGAGGTGGGGAGCCTGTGGAATTCTCCGCCACAGGAAGCGGTCGGCGGGGGGTGCTGAACGATGAACTGTTTTTGAGAAGGTGTTGGGTGTAGTTCTTGGAGAGAATGTGGGACTCGATGACTGATGTGTTGCTGATCTTGTCCTCAGGTGGAGAGATAGACTGTGCAGATATATATGGCAATACTCCTCTACATGTAGCTGCTAGGTACGGTCACGAGTTACTGATCAGTACCTTAATGACCAACGGTGCTGACACCGCACGGTGAGTAACAGTGTCCACCCGACTCTCCACCCCCTCAGGTTCGTTCTCTCTGCCCGCTCCGTGTCCACCTCTCCGCTCCTCCCCAGCTGTGCCAGTGTTTGGTTCCTTCAGCTCGGCGTTATCAGTGACTTGTCGAGGTACAGAGCGCCGGTGAAGGCCCTTCAGCCCATCAAGCCTGTGCTGGTCACAAACACTCACCTGACTATCCTAATCCCCGTTTCCCAGCACTAGGCCCGGTGACCTTGGCATCGCGAGTGCCTGTCTATATACCTGGTCCATGTTCTGAGGGGGTTCCTGCCTCTCCCACCTGAAGGGGCAGTGAGTTCCAGATTTCCCACCACCCTCTGGGTGAAAAACAGATCCTCATAGCCCCCCTCCAAACCTCATGCCCCCTCCCTGGCCACTGATCCCTCCATCCAGGGGGTAAAGTTCCTTCCTGTCTACCCTATTGATGCCCCTCGTTGTTTTATACATCTTCATTGTGTTCCCCCCTCCCCCAATTCTCTTCTGCTCCAAGGAAAACAACCCCAGTCTGTCCAGTCTCTCTCCTTCACCGAAACTCTCCAGCCCCCAGCGAGCAACGTCCACGTGCTGTCACACCCCTCTCGCTCTCTCTGTGTGTGAATTAGACTGCAGGCTGGGCTGTCAGTCTGGTCTCTGCCTCATTGGCGATGGAGACGGTGCTGCGTGTGTGCTCTGAGCTGTAAATGTCGATCATCCATCATTCTCTCTCTCTCCCCTTAAAATGTCTTTACTTGTCCTTTCAGGCGTGGAATCCACGGCATGTTTCCTCTGCACCTGGCTGTACTTTACGGGTTTTCGGATTGCTGCCGCAAGTTACTCTCATCAGGCATGTCGCCTCGCACCGTCTGCCTCCCGCTCCTGTGCCCCCCCCCCCCCCCCCCGCCCTCCCATACCTCCCTCCCCTCACCCGTGCCCACCCTCCCTCTCCTGTGCCCACCCTGCACCTTCTCATTCACTCCCACGCAGTTTGGTTTTAGTTCATTCGTGGGGTGAGAGCATCGCTGGCTAGGCAGCATTTATTGTCCAGAGAGCAGTTCAGTATCACCACGTTGCTGTGGGTCTGGAGTCACGTGTAGGTCATACCTGGTAAGGATGGCAGTTTCCTTCCCTAAAAGGCATTAGTGAACCAGATGGGTTTTTCCTGACAATGGATTCGTGGTCCCCATTAGACTCTTATTCCGGATTTTTAAAAAAATGATCGCATTCAACCGTCTACCGCAGCGGAATTCAAACCCGGGTACCCACTGAAATAACTCCACAGAGTCTGGGATTCTGTCACCGAGTCACCCCTTATTTACATGTGGAGAGTCCTTGACACTGGTCCAGCTCCCTCAGAGCCAGCTCTGAGTGAGAGCAGAACCCCTGACCCTCCTGTTTGCGTGTGTCAGCCAGGGCTCCCTGATTGAACCAGATGCGTGAAATTCCTACAGTGTGGAACCAGGCCATTTGGCCCATTGAGTCCGCACTGAGAGAGCGTCCTACCCACATCCACCTACCCTGTAACCCTACGTTTCCCGTGGCTATCCCACTCTAACCTGCACATCCCTGGACACTATGGGACAATTTCCCACGGCCAATCCACCCTAACCTGCACATCCCTGGGCACTATGGGACAATTTCCCACG
>NW_025966574.1:34623-35872 GCF_021869965.1 Rhincodon typus
CCACCCTAACCTGCACATCCCTGGGCACTACGGGACAATTTCCCATGGCCAATCCACCCTAACCTGCACATCTTTGCACTGTGGGACGGTGGAGGAGGAGGATCCAGAAAGACAGAGCGCAGTGGACTGAGCGACAGAAAGACAGACAGACCCCTAGTGGAGCACCCAGAGGAAGCCCACGCAGACACAGGGAGAATGTGCAAACTCCACACAGACAGTCGTTCGAGGCTGGAATTGAACCCGGGTCGCTGGTGCTGTGAGGCAGCAGTGCTAACCACTGAGCGACCGTGCTGTCGTTCCCCAGTCAGGGAGCTCCTATTCTGCGTTCCAGCTGGCTGACCTCATCACAGTCACTGCACACAGAACATTACCCAGGTCTCTGGCTTAACAGTCTGGTGATAATACCAAGAGACCATCGTCTCCCCATTGCTGGGTCAGCAGCAGAGGGATTTTTGATTCCGTTATCCTCCGGATGGGGTCTGACAGCTGCTGTTTGGCCGGGACTGCACCTCTCAGCCGTCCCTAATTGCCCCTGAACCCCTCACTGGTCGTGAAGGGCTAACCCGTTCCTTTACGCAAACACCTTTCCCCAAGCTGAGAGGTGACTCCAGTGGGTAACCCGCACCAGAGGGTCTTTGAAACTCACTCAGACGACAAACAGAAAGGGTGTGTACTGAGAGCACTGAGACCCTGTTGAATTTCAGAAACCTGGGCATAGGCTCAGCCTTTCACAAAGCAGCTGGACCTGCCACTTCGAGTCAGAAACGCAGGCTGTTTGTACCTTGCGGTTAGCCTTCTGTACCCTCCATGCCTTGTTTTTCAAAAGTCATTCACGGGATGTGGGCATAGCTGGCTGGGCCAGCATTTATTGCCTGTCCCGGATTGCCCCCCCCTCTCTGAAGAGGAGGGTGAGCTGCCACCTTGAACCGCTGCGGCTCCCCCCACCCACCCCATCGTGTGTGGTGTAGGGACACCCCGCACAGCGCTGTCACTCGGAGAAGTTTTGACGAGTTGCTGACGGGAGGCAGTGATGGGAGAGCGGGTCAGTCAGCATGAGGTGGCAGAGGGAGGACTAACATAGGGGTTTCACTGCCCCTGTGGATTCTGGGTAACAGGCACCCCCATTCTCCAGCTGCTCAACAGTGTTAAAGAAAAGCGTTTCAAAAGTGTGGGCGGTTATGAAGAAATCTGCAATTCTGAGAGAGTTTCCCCATGCCCTGCGGTGTGCTCTCCCCCCACCACCACCACC
>NW_025966574.1:35972-38052 GCF_021869965.1 Rhincodon typus
TCGTGTCATCGTT
This sequence comes from Rhincodon typus, assembly GCF_021869965.1. Lineage (NCBI taxonomy): Eukaryota > Metazoa > Chordata > Chondrichthyes > Orectolobiformes > Rhincodontidae > Rhincodon > Rhincodon typus. The sequence goes on from NW_025966574.1 coordinate 35,986, forward strand.
CAGTAACGTGCACGTGCTGTCTGCAGGCTTTGACATAAATACCCCAGATGACCTCGGAAGGACCTGCCTTCATGCTGCTGCTTCAGGAGGGTGAGTGACCCCCCCACCCATTCCACCCTCTTCATTCACCCACGCTCTCTTCCCCTCCCTGCACTGTCTCCCACGCTCGCTGTCTCCCGCTCGCTCGCGCCCTCCCCTCCCCAAGTACTCACTTGTGCCGCCCCCCACTGCTAATTCTCCCCCCACCCCCTGGTCAGCTCACCCACTCTGTTGGGCACTGGTGCTGTGTAGGAAACCAGTTTCATTCTCCTCCCTGGTCTCTCAGGCGTTCTCCCTTTGATCTTGCAGGAATGTTGAATGTTTAAACTTGCTGCTCAGCAGTGGTGTGGACTTGAGGAAGGAGGATAAGTTCGGAAGGTAAGTTGCTGGGGGACGGAGGTGTGTGTGTGTGTGTGTGGAGGGGCCGATTTCTGAACTCCCTCCCTCTTGTCTCCCTGGTTGTACAGGTCCGCCTTGCACTACGCGGCTGCCAGTGGCAGTTACCAGTGTACGGTTACTTTAATAACCGCCGGCGCTAGTATTGTCCAGACGGATAGCAGGGGGTGTACCCCTCTGCACTACGCTGCTGCTGCTTCTGAGGCCTACAGAAGGTAAGAGAGAGGGATGACACCGGGTCGGGCTCCACTATCGCTCTGTCCGTTGCGGTCTGTCTTTCTGGCTCTGGCTCTCCCCCTCCCCCCCGCCATCTCTCACCCCACCCCACCCTCTGTCTTTCTGGCTCTGCCCCCTCCCCACCCCTCTCTGTCCCTCTCTCTCACCCCTCCCCACCCTCTGTCTTTCAGGAGTGACCACCTGACAAGTAGTCACGAACACAATGAAGTGCTGAAGGAGACCCAGGAGAAGGAAGCCTTCTTGTGAGTATGGGAGGGGTCTGCCTGCCTGCTCCTGTAGCCTTCTCTCCCCGCCCCCCCCCAACCCCACCCCCAGCAATACCCTGAGCAGCCTCAGGCCTGGGCCCTGCTGAGGACCGCATCCGAAACAGGAAGGGAGCTGCCATCCCGGTTTGGCCTGTGGGGTTGGATGGCGTTGGCTGACCAAAGGGTGATACCGTTAGAAACTGAGCCCCTTGCAGCGGCCTACACCCTGGGTTTCTCCAGCGATGTCCTCGGGACCAGACCCCTCTGCCCTGCCCTCCTCCCCGGGTGAGCCCTCCATGCCTGTGGCCGTAACCCTGCCCTTTTCTCTTTGCAGCTGCCTGGAGTATTTGCTGGACACTGGCATGGACCCGTTGATTCAGGACAAACAAGGTTACAGTGCAATACACTACGCGGCAGCACACGGGAGCAAGCAGAACCTGGAGCTGGTCAGTGTGGTGATACACTGTGTTTACGTAGCGCCTTTTTTTGCCAGGGAAGATACCTCCGCGGCCTGAGGAAAGCTCACACCCTAAGGCCCGATTCAGGGAGGTTTCAGGGCCTGTCCCCAAGGCTGATTCTCAGATCTTGGCTGGTTTTGGGAGGGGGAGTGCATGGGAAACAGGTGGGGGTGCACGGTGCGTGCACCTTGGAATGGAGGTGAGAGGGTGGAGTTGGAGGAGCGCGGAGATTGTGGAGACTTGTAGCAGGTTGCAGATAGGGAAGGGGGGATGGAGGAGGTGACAGAGATAGGAAGGGGGTGTAGGGGGCTGGAGGAGGTGACACAGAGATAGGGAGGGGGTGTAGGAGGCTAGAGGAGGTGACACAGATAGGGAGGGGGTGTAGGAGGCCTGGAGGAGGTGACACAGATAGGGAGGGGGTGTAGGGGTCTGGAGGAGGTGACACAGATCGGGAGGGGGTGTAGGGGGCTGGAGGGGGTGACACAAATAGGGAGGGGGTGTAGGAGGCCTGGAGGAGGTGACAGAGATAGGGAGGGGGTGTAGGGGTTTGGTGTCGGTGGAGAATTGGGGTGGGGCAGAGTTTGCGACTGTGCGTCTGTACCTATGTGGTCTGCTGCTTGTAGCGTTGTGTCATATCCTCCCGTCTCGGCTGGAGGGAACAGACTAACCGGTGACCTTGCTTTCACAGCTGA